>NC_046380.1:4493363-4793363 GCF_011125445.2 Fundulus heteroclitus | reverse complement strand
AAAAGCCTACGACCAAGGAACTCGGAAGCTTTGCCTTTGACGGTTACGCGCACCACCAGGCGGGCGCCTTCTTCAACTTCTTCAGAAGTTGAACGTTTCTAGTTAGGCGCCCGCCTATGCATTGAAAATGCATGGCGGAGGCCTTATGTTATGCACCTAATAAGGGTCCATCACCGTTAATACAGGCCGAACCGTAGGGTCTACCCCCACATACTATACATCAAAACGTTCGTCTCGACGCCGTGAAGCGGGCTTTTTGTACTTGACGCCATTTAAAGTTACCGTGGTGACAAAATTAACCAAAAACCACTTCTCAAAACCACTTCCTAGACACAGTTGACCTCGCAAAAATGCAGACCTCAGCATGGCACTTTTTTTTGGTACAGTGATTTAGGTGTTGGACTGGTGCACCAAAGGTCGCAGGTTCGCAACCCGCTGGGGGTACCCAATATTTTTTATTTATTTTTTACAAGTAACAAATAAACAATGTGAACAACTGATATAAATGAATGAATGATGAAAAAATTGCAACAGCAAGAACTACCCCCCGGCCAATACAGCACCACTCACCTGTGGGAAATAGCACTACACACCATTTTTGTCAAATGTTGAGTTCTGGGCCCAGATTTGGTGAGGCTTAGTTGCTAAAGGAGGCCGATCTGACACATGGCCTTTGGTGAGTTTTGGTGACATTAAGTATTGGCACCCTTTTTGAGGAACTTCCCAGTACAGGATTTGGACCAAACTAAGAGTACAATCACCCGGTGATACTGGACACAACCATGTTAGCGGCTAACGCTTAGCATGTTGCTAACCGGAAGTAGCTCTAGGAAGGTCTCACTAACTTCTGCTTCACAGTGGTTGTACTTCCTTTAGTAGTTTGTAATGCCTTTAACATTTTTATTCACATATTTAATTTTTTCATGCTACACTGAAGTATTTAATCATGTTTTAATAACACCAATTTTCCATGCTGCTTGGATGCAGACCTTCCCCTGTCGGCTGGTTTTGACGAAGACAAATCCTTTTCACACTCATAAGATTTGATTTAACATCCCCAAGTGATAAAAGCCTACGACCAAGGAACTCGGAAGCTTTGCCTTTGACGGTTACGCGCACCACCAGGCGGGCGCCTTCTTCAACTTCTTCAGAAGTTGAACGTTTCTAGTTATTATTATTATTATTATAGTACCGTTAATACAGCCCGAACCGTAGGCTGTACCCCCACAAACTATATATCAAAACGTGCGTCTCGACGCCGCGATCAGGGCTTTTTGTACTTGACGCCGTTTCAACTTACAGTTGGAACAAAATTCGCTAAAAACACTTCTTAACACAATTGACCTCTCAATAATGCTCGGCTGAGCACGACACTGGTGTTTTGGTCGAGTGGGTTAGGTGTCGGGCTGCAAAGCAGAAGATCGAAAGTTCGAATCCAAGCTGTGCCAATTTTAGAGAATCACATTTTCACCCAATATTTAATTTCCCTTTGGCTTTAAAAAACGATTTTTCAATTTAAATCAATACAGTTCACCTCATGCCTTTAACTTTTTTATTCACATATTTTATTTTTTCATGCTACATTGAAGTATTTAATCATGTTTTAATAACGCCAATTGTCCATGCTGCTTCGATGCAGACCTTCTCCTGTTGGCTGTTGGCTCATTAGCAGCCTCATTTGTTGTGGTCTGTTGTCATTCACACAGAACAATAAACCGTGCCAGCCAGCATGAGTTTTACAAACGGCAAAGCTTTGTCTTAAGCAGAAACGTGCCTCTACTCCGCGCTGCGTTCTCAGACCAGTGTGATGCGTTCGCGAGCGTCAGAAAGCTATGGTGCATTGAGGAGCATGGGACATTTCTAATTTACAATAATATTTTTTTTTTTTTTTTAAAGTAACAATTAAATAACTTGAGCAACTGGAATAAATGAATGATGATAAAGGAATTTATTTAACATGTTTTGGGACAGTTTGTATTCAGACGTTTTAAGAAAACATTAAAGTATTTTATGTATTGTTTATTAATTTATTTTATATTATACTTAATCTCCTCCTTTTCCTGTATAATCCTGCCTCAAGCATTTCGCTGGCTCTCCTTATTATTGTAAACTTTGTAATGTAACGAGAGTTCAGGGACATCCTACAATCAGGCTTAGGCTACTGGAGGACATCAGGGCCAGTTTTTCTCACTCTACTGATTTCTACTGTTCTCCAGTTTTGCATTGCATTGAAATGAAAGTCACATTTCCTGCCACAGTTGTTTGCTGCTTCTCCACCGAAGCCAGGCCTGCAAGCTCTCCACCATCAGCCATCACTTATCAGTTACCCTCCTTCACTGCCTTGAATTTTAGTCATACTCAAAAACTGCTAGTTGAAAGAATAATTAATTTCATTATTATTTTCTGTTTAAATATCCAGTCATATTCACTGAATTAGAACATCTTTTTAGAATGTTTTTTAGTCTGAAAATGACAAGTACCTTTTGAAATTAACCTTAATGCAGGTACCAAACTTGTCCTTAAACCACAATAATTGTATTTATTTTACTACTATAATGTACTATTTTAATCTTAAATCTTATTTTTATTAGTTGGGATGGCTGCCAGCACAACACTGCATTATGTCCTCGTGACAGAAGTCATCGCTAGAAAAATGCATTATCATCATTAACAATGATTACTGAAAAAGACGTACTTCATTCCTGCAGTTCCTATACTGTCCACGAGTGGCGCTGTGTGAGCAGACAACAAGCAGTACTCTTTGAGTTCCGGGTCAGAGGTGAACTCCTCCGTCTTGTGGCTGCTATTGCTTGCTGTGCTGCCGTTTTTCCTAAATTACTGAAGGATATTGTTGAATCAAGTCCAATTTACCCAGACGAAGGGTGTTCCATTGGGTGTTTTCCTTGCAACTACGTGACGGTGAGTCGTTTATTTAATGTCGGTTTTATATTATGGTAGAAATGCGGTGGCTAGGCTGCACGCCACTGAGCTATATGCTACATGTAAAAGCCTTACAGCAGCGCGATCTCTCCTCCGCTGCAGGTAAACAGCCGGGTGAAGCTGACACCCCACCCACAGAAAAACTCTGTTAAATAGACGGAATGGTTAGTGCTTCGTTTGTGCAGGTTTGTGCCATTAAAATTAGCGTTTGTGCTGTTTTGGTTTTGAAGATATTAAAGAATATTTGTTAAGGTCATCCAGAATTCACCATCTCCCCATTTTGCTTCGAATCCGATCAAACTGGGCTACTTTTTTTAGTGCTTCGTTTGTGCAGGTTCGTGCCGTTAAAATTATCGTTTGTGCTGCTTTGGTTTCGGAGATATTATGAATTTTAATTTCAACCGATGACGTCATCCCAGCCCGCCGCTTCAAAATAAAGTGCTACGGTAAATCATATGTTATTGCCGTCACTGTAAAAAACGTAAGTCTTTTTAATATATTTCTACTGATAAATCAGTAACATTACTATGAAGTTGTGTCATCTACCGAGCCTCCCCCCCCCTGTTGTGGGAGTTTTGGGTGGAATATTAAACAATAGTAACTGAGTTCCCATCTTTACTAAATGACGAGACGGTGGTATAACGTTCCAGCACTTTTATTGAGAAACAGAGCAGAGATTCACATAGTTGGAAAGTAATCGCACCCCACGGTTCCGCTGCAGTCTCTGTCTGCCCTGTCTCTGCCTGTGTCACTTTTCGGGCTTCCCCTAATACTGCACCGTGGCCTTCCCATGAGACAAAACAAAGACAGTCTATCGTAAACAATCAGTATCCCTCAGCAGCTGCAGCATTTGGCCTTGCAATCAGAAAACAGTGGATCTCATACACAGACATCAGGTCTCCAGGCCTCCTCTGTCCGAGTGGTGTGAGGCCATAGTGACTTCAGAATAATAATTCTTATAACATTCCTCTCTTTTTTTTTTTTTTTTTTTTTTTTTTTTTTTTTTGATGATGATGGCGTCGTCAGCATCAAGACAAAACAAGATGACCCATCACTTGAAAATGTGAACAAAGCACAGAGGAACCATTTCTGTAAACTCGTGAAGTGGGACCCAAAGGGTTCCCGTGTTGGAACCGGGTAGTGCTGGAACTTTTAATACAGATCAACATGAATGCTTCATAGAGCTTTAACACACAAGATCAAAGATTTAGCTTTTGTCTACAATTTAGGATTCATCTAATTAGGTAAGGCCTGTTTTAGGTACCTATGCGCACATTATTTTAAAATTACATTAGACTATGGTAAGCTAAACCCTGTTCAGTAACCAAGGTCGAATCCGTCTACTCTGACCCACCCTGAATACCCTCCTACTCCTTTCTCCACTCACCCCTACGATGGACAATAATCCACCACTCCAAACTTACAACACCAGGAGCAAAGGCAGGAGAGGTTCAGTGCGGGCAGGGGAAACGCCAGAAAAAGCTACCCCTAGGGGGCAGTAAAAACTGGCAAGCCCCCCTCCCAGGGAGATCTGCTCTCGGCCAATCTGAGCCTGAAAACCCTGTATTGAATCTAAGTGTTATCATTACCAGCTAATATTAAAGGATCTTTAGAGCCAATCCGATCCTGGTTCTTCCTATATCAAATCAAAAGGTGCATAAACCATAGATCCTTGTGTGTCTGAAGCAAACAGTTTCCATTTTTTACCCCATAAAACCATATTGATCAACATGATGTAACATTAAGTGTAGATCTCATAACACAAAAAAATCAAACATGTGAGTCAGTGGAACAGAGCAGTTAAACAAACAGCAACACAATATGAGAAGAGTTCTAAACGTCAAGAACGCAAAGTTAAGAAAGCCTTCAGGCCATTCATGGCACAAGGCAGAAAATAATCTAATCGCGCTTAGTGTCTCTTCAGGCAACTCCTCCCGTTGAAGAATAAGGAATCAGAGTTCTCTGGCTTCTTCATCCCCAGTCCTCTTCTTGGTTCCTCCTCGCAGGCTGGACGATTGAGCTGGATGGTAATAAGTGTTCAGTTCTGGATGGGCACTGAGCATTTTATTTTGCATTTCTCTCTAATAAAACACTTTGTGAAGATGGTCTGCAGACACGAGTCCTTGTTCCCACTAGAGAACAGAAACAAGGTGTAATTAGTGTTCTTATCAAAAAAAACCCTTTCATGTGTCATTTATTAAACATTCTCCAAGCACTTTTACATTCAAGATATTTCTGTGCACAATTATTTAGCTTTCAGAATTCTGCAATTTAATTATTTGTTAAAAGAGTAATCTTTAAGTTCAAATGTATCTGCAGTAAATTCATAATAATTCTTAACAGAATGCTTTCAATGTGTGTCTTAACTGTTGTTGTCTGACAGTTGAAGTTCTCTGCAACATAATTTCATCAACATATTCGTTTCATGTCATTTCCCATTTATTTTGAAAACCCAACTGAGAAAAAGAAAGCCTTTCCATGTGAAAGCCTTTTCCCTCTCTCCCTCTTTTTTTTTTTTTTTTTTTTAAAGTGAGGTGCTGTTCTGCACAGAAAAGACAAAATATTTATACCATGCTGTTACTGTTCAAGGATGCCAAGGTTCTACAAACAAAGCAATGAGAGAGAACAGGAGCTTTTGAAAACGCTCTAACATTGTAGAACAACTAAAGCTACTTAAGCAAATCAGAGTTAGTTCCCAAATTATGTAATGACCTACTTGAGGAGTTTCAGTCAGGCTTCAGAGCTCATCATAGCACTGAAACAGCTCTGGTGAAGGTCACTAATGATATTCTCATGGCCTCAGATAATGGACTTGTGTCTATACTTGTCCTGTTAGATCTCAGTGCTGCATTTGATACAGTTGATCACAATATTCTCCTACAAAGACTTGAACATACTGTAGGGATTAAGGGGAAAGCATTAGGCTGGTTTAAATCTTATCTGTCAGACAGATTCCAATTTGTTCATGTTAATAATAAATCTTCCTCAAACTCTAGGGTCACCTGTGGAGTACCACAGGGTTCAGTCCTTGGACCAATTCTCTTTACTATATATATGCTTCCAATTGGCAAAATTATCAGACAGCATGGGATTAATTTCCACTGTTATGCTGATGATACTCAGCTATATTTATCCATAAATCCTGATGAATCCAATCAATTACTTCGACTGCAGTCATGTCTTGATGACATCAAAAGCTGGATGACTTTAAATTTCCTGCATCTAAATTCTGACAAGACCGAAGTTTTAATCTTTGGGCCAGAGTCCTCAAAAAATAAACTTCTTAACCAATCACTTAATCTGGGTGGCATTAACCTGGCCTCTGGTAATAAAGTAAAAAATCTTGGTGTTATTTTTGACCAAGACATGTCATTTAAATCCCATATTAAACAGGTTTCCAGAGTTTCCTTTTTTCACCTCCGGAATATCGCCAAAATTAGAAACATTCTGTCCAGGAGTGATGCTGAAAAACTGGTCCATGCATTTGTTACTTCAAGGCTGGACTATTGTAATTCTTTACTATCAGGAAGTCCACAAAATGCAGTTCAAAGCCTTCAGCTGATCCAAAATGCTGCAGCAAGAGTTCTGATGAAAATCAACAAGAGGGATCATATTTCTCCAATTTTAGCTTCCCTTCATTGGCTTCCTGTTAAATCAAGAATAGAATTTAAAATTCTTCTTCTAACGTATAAAGCCCTTAATAATCAAGCTCCATCATATATCAGAGCTCTGATTACCCCGTATGTTCCTAACAGAGCACTTCGCTCTCAGACTGCAGGTCTGCTGGTGGTTCCTAGAGTCTCTAAAAGTAGAATGGGAGGCAGATCCTTTAGCTATCAGGCTCCTCTCCTGTGGAACCAACTCCCAGTTTTGGTCCGTGAGGCAGACACCCTGTCTACTTTTAAGACTAGGCTTAAAACTTTTCTTTTTGACAAAAATTATAACTAGTGACTCATGTTACTCTCAGCTACCTTTATAGTTTTACTGCTATAGGCTTAGGTTACTGGAGTATATCAGGATCTAATTTTCTCACTATATTGAGTTCTACTGTTCTTCAATTATGCATTATGTGTTGTCATTTCTGCTTTAACTTTCTGTTCTCTCTCTTTTCTCTTTATAGTAGGTACACCTGGTCTGGCGTTCTGTTAACTTTGACATCATCCAGAGAAGACGACTCACCCGCTACTACCATCTAGTGTAGAACAGATTACTAGATCAATGTGTGCTTCTGTGCTTTTTTGTTTCTCTTGTTGTGTCTCTGTTCTGTCTTCTGTAACCCCAGTCGGTCGAGGCAGATGACCGTTCATACTGAGCCCGGTTCTGCCGGAGGTTTTTTTTTCCCGTTAATGGGTGGTTTTTCTTCCCACTGTCGCTTCATGCTTGCTCAGTATGAGGGATTGCAGCAAAGCCATGTACAATGCAGATGACTCTTCCTGTGGCTCTACGGTTCCCCAGGAGTGAATGCTGCTTGTCGGGACTTTGATGCAATCAACTGGTTTCCTTATATAGGAAATTTTTGACCAATCTGTATAATCTGACCCAATCTGTATAATATGATTGAACTTGACTTTGTAAAGTGCCTTGAGATGACATGTTTCATGATTTGGCGCTATATAAATAAAATTGAATTGAATTGAATTGAATTAATCCTAAAATAAAGTAAACCTTACATTGTGTACATCGTGATTATTTATTTATTTATTTATCTTCTTAAACTGAGGATTAAGGACTTTTATTAAGAAGTTCTTGGGTGAACGCATCTCTGCGTTCCTATTTATCAAGGCCTCCGCAATCTGATCTATGATCTATGTATTCTGAGTGCCTGGTCAGGAAGGGTTAAGGTTCTCTGAAGCTTTCTGTTTTCAGCAACCCTGAAAACCCAGAACCCTTTACAGTCAGTGTAAGGTGTCAGATGACATGTGGGACCACCTTGTCGTCCCTCTGGTTCCACCAGCTGTGTCAAGTCCACAGCAGCTCGTCCTGGGTGCCATGCCCCAGGGGTCTCCACACCCCCCTGTGTGGAACGCCTCTCATTGTAAGGATCTCACCGTATGTCCCGTTCAAAACAGGAGTTCCAATGTGGGGTGTCTTTGCTGCTTTAATGTTCCTCAGAGAAAACCTTCATTCATTGATATCACCTTCAAGCTGTTACCCTTTCATCATCACAGCCCCCAAACCATCCTGACCAGATCCAAAATGTCCCCATAATCTAATCTAATTAAATTAATCCTACTTATTTTCTGCATGTAAGACGATAACCATTAAATTATCCCGATCTAAAACCCCTCAGGTTAACAGGTTAACTGGTTAAAAAGACTTTTGAGTTATTTGTGTTCTAGTTGAAGATATTAAATCCCCATAAATATTGTAACCATTGTACCCTGATGCTTTAATCCTAAATTTACCCATGTTAGTTAGTAGGATGTGTCATTATGCTAATTTTATTGCAACATTACCCATTTTAGCCAGTAATCTTTCTTTGCGTTTTATTGATGCCTGCCGGATTGGCAGAAATCAGCTTACTCTTAAGATGTTTATTAAATGAAATGCTATTTAAAAGTTCACATTACTCTACTTATATAGTGAAAACTAATTAATTCATTTATTTATTTAACTGTTGATATAATACCCACTTAATTTATTAAGTTGCTCCATGATTCCATCAAGGTGCTTCTTTAAAAGTTTTCACCTTTACATAATCTTAATGTGTTTCGTAATGTGTGTTTTGTTTTAATTGTGTACAACAAAATCTGAAGTGAAATGCATGAAGTCGTGTCTGCAGAACTCATCTGTGTTTGTTGTCGAAGGTTGTCCGATGCCTCAGTCATAGTCCTTCAATGTCCATTTTCAGTCCAATGTCTGACTTAAGCACAACATTCTTCTTCCCTTCAACAGTCCATCCTCCAGTCCTCACGCCTGCAAACAGAATGAATTCTGCCAGCATTTTTTGCCAAAGAAAACGCTCCATAGGTTGAAAAGAAATTACAGCAAAGCAGTCACAAACATTTTAACTACAGTGTTCCCTCTAACATGACAAACATAAAAGAAACAAAAGGATAAAAAAAAATAAATAAATCAAACTTTGTCTCTGACAAAATAAAACTCAAACTGGATCAGGCTGAAGTCAATGACATCACCTTTAGTCCTTGTCCCAAGGATCAGCCCCCATGGCACTGCGGCACTGTTTCTGCATTCTCTCGCATCTGAGAATGTCTAAAATGAGACTAAATCTCTATGTTAGCACAATCCCATCATATTGACCAGGTTTCTTTGCAAAGAAAAGAAGCAGAAAGATAGAGCTGTTAATAGCAGAAAGCAACAAACATTTTTAAGACACCACCTTTCCTGCTGGAAGATCTGGCATAACTTGGTTAAAACTAAGTATAATTTAGTGTCCAAATCTGATTATTACTCCTTACCGCACTGCTAGCACTGTCTTTTCAGAGTCTACTATTGGCAGAAAGGTGGCGTCTACTTTAATCTGAAAGCAATAACTCAGAGGAAAACAAGAGTGTTAATAACATGCAGTTAAAACCCTGGTCCCCTTAGTGTCCCTTTAAAGTGATGTTTTTTTCCCCTTTTTTTTCTCTGATCCTGGGAAGGTTTCTATTCTTCCCCTTTCCTTTGAAACTCCGTTCAAAACACCTCCAAAAGAAAGAAAACAACAAAAAAAAATGAAAGAAATTAACCAAACAAAATTAAAACAAAATTGTTTTCCAAGGAGCACAATTATGTCTTTTCCAATATGACATAGGTTTTTGACTTATTACAAACCTTTTTGATATCCTCCTGGTCCTTTGACCATGTGTATTTGCTGTTAGTAATACTTTTATTCATATATACCTTATCAAACCTAATTGGTCAAGGGTGAAACTTTAAAGCAATGATTGTTCCCTTTTTAGTTTTTGAGCTTCCAGTGTTTCTCTATAAATGATGAGTTTCCCCCATAATTCAGCACATTGAGAAGGCTACCCAAAACAAACCAAGATTAGAATTAAAATTTAACCCTTCAGAAGCTGGCTTATTTTATTTTTTCCCCCTCTGACATAGTTTTCGTGCCCCCAGGCCAGAACACACAGACCCAGCCTTGCCGTAACATTCAGATGTTTAAATCATGGTCAGATTTGTTTATCATATCTATTGTCCTTCTCAGATTATGCTGTCCGTCTGAGGTTCACCCCAGTTCAGCATAACTAATAACATCAGATGATTTTATAACTGATGACGCGTGTAACGTGGCCTTCTGATATTTTGACACTTTTCAAAATTTCTCATTAGTTGCATTTAAATCCCAAGTAAAAAGAAATAAATGAATAGAAAACCCTTAGAAAAGCAACCATATTTAGTTCCATACAGTTTTGTTCAAAGCACAGTTTTCCCTCATCTATTTAAATCAAAAATCTTGTATATCTAAACTTCTTTTAACTGGACTGGTTTGTGATGAATCATTATTATTATAAGCAATGAGATCTCAGTAATTTTAAATTACTTTAGGGCTAAAAAACAAGTGATAGGATCTCAGCCTAAATTTGTAAAACAGTAAACTTAACAAGCTTATGTAACGCTTATTTCCAATTTCTAACAAAGCTGAAATATTTCTGTTAAAGCCATGTTAATCTCTCCGTGTATCAATTTAATTTGGTCCTGATATTTAATGTTAAAAAACAAACTTTGTTATTTAAATCTCTTTTACTGTACCTCTATTGTTAACATAGTCCATGCTTAAAAATGTCATTTGAATTACGGAGCTGCAGTTCTCCCAAAACAAATGAACATTCTGAAACCATGAACATTACTTCTACCCCGAATTAATTCACACAGACGAACGTTTAGTTACATAGATACATACACACGTACGGTTAAATACAAACGATGACATTCAGACAGACAAACACGTGCAGGCCTGCTTTTTCACCATCTTAAATAGCTCTATGTTTTTCATAATTTTTAAACGTCAACGCCGAAAAATGTTTTCAACGCGTTAAGTTCCCGCTTAGTTTAAAAGGTGGAGAGCGTGCGCTGGTTACGACCCCCCGATGTTTCGTCCACACGCGGTTTTACGCTTCAGTCCCGCAAGGATACAACTCTGTGTCTCGCAGACACCTGGACGCTTACCCATTTTTGAAAGTTATACGTCGCTATTAGCAGTTTAGACCAATTTTATCCACAACGGAAGTGCCTAATCGGTCCCCACGTAAACGCTTCCCCGGTGCAACGCCTTTTTAGTTTCGTTTCCGTTTCCTTGTTTTTATCGCTTTTCTTTTTTTCTCTTAATTTTATTTTTATTATTTAGTAGCAGTGCTGCAATAAAATAAAATAATAGTAATAATAATAACCCCTATGTGAGAAATCTGCATGTTTAATCAAATCATTTCAAATCATTTATGCATGTCATGCGTCTGGGCCCCTACGTTTTTCAGCATGAAATCGAACGTCTCACCCTGGGGCTAGGCTTGACCCTGAAAAACCTCTGCCTTTGACCCATTACACTGACTCTTCTGCTTCCAGACTTTTTTTTGTTTGTTTGTTTTTATTTATTTTATCCTTTTTTTGTTTTTTATTATTATTTTTTACGTCCTTAGCACGATCGACCAACTAAATGAAAGGCCTCACATCCGATGGTCGCCTTTTTGGTATAATGGTCGGGGTCCCCACTTATCAAAGCTGCAAACGTCTTCGCAACAGTCAAGGACTTAAGCATCCCTGCCGCTTTCATCCACAAAAGAAGTGGACAGCCTCTTGCACAAACCCAAGACAAGAGGACTTTAATGGACCAGCTGGAAACTGCTCAGCCGGTCACCTGTTCTCCAGGTGAAAATCACTCTGCCACTCCTCCCCCCTTGTGGGAAAGTCCGTATTTCAGCTGAAAACGTATTCTAATTAAATTTTGAATTTTAGTTTAATGTTTAAACCTTAGTCACCGTTCGGTATTGCGAACCCTGTTTTATTTGCCTTAAGGATTAAATATAATTCATTATTTCTACCGGCTTTTACTTTTACTACCTTTTAGGTTTACAGTTTTAAATTTTAAAATTTCTTGAGGTATACTTTAAAATGGGGTTTAAAATTTAAAAGCTTGCAAGCATTTTTGACCAATTGCGTTTGTTTTTAAAAGAGCTGGAAAATAATCCCCTTACCGTCTCATGAAAGAAAGGTTCGGATCTTCGCGCCGACGCCCAGAAACGCTCCGAGACCAGGAGCTCCTCCACATCCCTTGAAAATCCATTCGGGGTACCAGAGGCCGGATAACCTCTCCGGGCCGGCCAAAGCAGCTCCTGTCCTCGGACTCCCCCGCTCGTCGGTCGGAGATCTTGTTCGTTTACGCCAAATTGTTGTGGGAGTTTTGGGTGGAATATTAAACAATAGTAACTGAGTTCCCATCTTTACTAAATGACGAGACGGTGGTATAACGTTCCAGCACTTTTATTGAGAAACAGAGCAGAGATTCACATAGTTGGAAAGTAATCGCACCCCACGGTTCCGCTGCAGTCTCTGTCTGCCCTGTCTCTGCCTGTGTCACTTTTCGGGCTTCCCCTAATACTGCACCGTGGCCTTCCCATGAGACAAAACAAAGACAGTCTATCGTAAACAATCAGTATCCCTCAGCAGCTGCAGCATTTGGCCTTGCAATCAGAAAACAGTGGATCTCATACACAGACATCAGGTCTCCAGGCCTCCTCTGTCCGAGTGGTGTGAGGCCATAGTGACTTCAGAATAATAATTCTTATAACACCCCCCCCCCTCTATTAAAGTATACAGGCTTATATAACGCAGAAAACATACCCAAACTAAAATCAATAACAGAAAAACTGCGAAAAATAAATCACACTGGTCAGCCTATAAAGTATAACAACACTGTAAGGAACGATCTCCTAAAACGTTCCTTTGTCCACCTAAGCTAAACCTTTAATTAGGCTGAAGGACCATTCCACTTTTTATTGGCTTTATGCATGAAGTGGGAAATATTGTTCAACTATGAATATATTGACTGTGTTATCAGCTGAAAGTATAAAGCATATAGATTGAATTAGAAATGCCTGAAAATATAGAGCAATTTGGTTTGTTGTGTATTGAGCTCAGCACAAAATATCAAAAACTTAACGCTCCCCAAAAACTATTGGGCTGCAAATCTTAATGAAAACTTTATTTTATTTTTGTTATGATATTTTTCTGGGATGAACCCGGACACAGCACACACACACAGTCAGTTCTTATGAGTGAGTTTTATTGAATGGTGTGGAAGATGGATGATGAGACCAGAGTCTTTCAACAGACGGAGGTGTAGGATGTAGAAGCTGGCCGGCAGGAGGCGTGTGGAGAGACTGACCGGGAGGAACTCTGGAGCCGAACACTGGAGAGCAGAACATCTGAGCCGTGCACTGGAGAGCAGAACATCAGAGCCGTGCACTGGAGGGCAGAACATCAGAGCCGAGCGCTGGAGAGCAGAACATCAGAGCCGTGCACTGGAGGGCAGAACATCAGAGCCGTGCACTGGAGGGCAGAACGTCTGAGCCGTGCACTGGAAGGCAGAACGTCTGAGCCGTGCAGTGGAGAGCAGAACGTCTGAGCCGTGCAGTGGAGAGCAGAACATCTGAGCCGAGTGCTGGAGAGCAGAACATCTGAGCCGAGTGCTGGAGAGCAGAACATCAGAGCCGTGTGCTGGAGGGCAGAACGTCTGAGCCGTGCACTGGAGGGCAGAACGTCTGAGCCGTGCAGTGGAGAGCAGAACGTCTGAGCCGTGCAGTGGAGAGCAGAACGTCTGAGCCGTGCAGTGGAGAGCAGAACGTCTGAGCCGTGCAGTGGAGAGCAGAACATCTGAGCCGTGCAGTGGAGAGCAGAACGTCTGAGCCGTGCAGTGGAGAGCAGAACGTCTGAGCCGTGCAGTGGAGAGCAGAACGTCTGAGCCGTGCAGTGGAGAGCAGAACGTCTGAGCCGTGCAGTGGAGAGCTGAACATCGGAGCCGTGTTCTGGAGAGCAGAACGTCTGAACCGTGCAGTGGAGAGCAGAACGTCAGAGCTGTGCACTGGAGAGCTGAACGTCAGAGCCGTGCAGTGGAGAGCAGAACGTCTGAACCGAGTTCTGGAGAAAAACAAACTGACGGAAAGTCTATGGGCTGACTGTAACAAAAACCAGGTTGAAAGGAGTCTTCAGACTGACGGTAACAAAACGGAGCTGACAAGAATACTGGCAGAGACTGAGCGGGAGTGAACGCTATGGACCGGCGACGGGAACAGAAAGAGGTGAGTCTTATAAAGCGGTGGAAACAGGTGGAAGCAGTTGCGGGTTAATTGCAGCCTGCCAGGTGAAACCGATCAGGCTGCGCAGGAACAAGAGAGAGGGAGAGAGGCTCAGCATGCAGCCAATAAGCTGCATCCTGACAATTTTATTCAGTTGTTTGTGCAACAACAAGGTTGTTGTTGCACAAACAAAGCACTGAAAAAGTAGCCCACTGTGGTTTGCTTTGGATCCAGCTCAGCACCAGCAAAGAAAGAAAAACGTAGCACTTTATTTTGAAGCGGCGGTCTGGGATGACGTCATCGGCTGAAATTAAAATTCATAATATCTCCGAAACCATAGTAGCACAAACGTTAATTTTAACGGCACAAAGATGCACAAACACAGCACTAAAGAAGTTGACCACTCTGGTTTGCTTTGGCTCCAGCTCAGCACCAGCAAAGGAATAACAATGTAGCGCTTTATTTTGCAGCGGCGACCTGTGGTGACGTCACCGGCCGGAATTAAAACTTATATTATCTGCGAAACCAAAGCAGCATAAACGCTAATTTTAACGGCACAAACCTGCACAAACGAAGCACTAAAGAAGTTGACCAGCTTGGTTGGATTCAAAGCAAAATGATGGGATGGTGAACTCTAGATGAACTTAACAAATATTCTTTAATATCTTCAAAACCAAAACAGCACAAACGCTAATTTTAACGGCACAAATGTGCACAAACCAAGCACTAACCATTCCGTCTATTTAACTGAGTTTTTTCTGTGAGTGGGGTGTCAGCATCTGACACATGGCCTTTGGTGAGCTTTGGTGACATTAAGTATTGGCACCCTTTTTGAGGAACTTCCCAGTACAGGATTTGGACCAAACTAACAGAGTACAATCACCCGGTGATACTGGACACAACCATAGACATATATAAAGAGTAGACCCCGCATCGACCGCTCTCGCCTATAGGCGCTGACGAGATTTAGGGGCGCCATCTTGGGGCGGTCGACAACTCCGCTCAGTCTAATGTGTTAACCAGGTGCAGAATCAATTTTAATCAACTATAACTCGTTTAATGTTGAACTAATTTTCACATTTGTTTAGCTTAAAACTTTAAAACTATAGCTATTATAACAAATGGTCCAGTGCGTTTAAATAATCTTAGTGGGGTTAAAAGTAATACAATATTCTGACATGATGTATGTATGTTTCAAAACACAGCCACGCACACATTTTTTATAATTTTTTTATTGCTATATAAACAAACACATTTGTACATGTACATATGTACATATACTTCCCAAAAAGAACCCGTGATGGGCGAAATCTGTAAAGTAGTAACCTTTATTTTTTTTACAATTATTATATGCAATTAAATACACTATAGTATATTGAAACCATAGAACAAAACCTTTTTACCGGCCCAAGCATTTGTTTAACAAATGAAAGTACTATATAAATGTTTTTTTTATTATTATTATTTACAAATAAGCTGTAAAATAATAATTTTAATCAATACGAACTGAAGGCTTCAAATTGCGGAGATCAGCGTGGCCCACCGCGACCCGAGTCATTGGATTAGAATGGGAGAAAATTAAAAATTATTATAAAAAAAATACAAAGTACAGTAGGACAAATAGTGACTCGTGTGTATTTCACTGCTCTTTTGACTGAGGCGCTGCATCCGTGACTCCGCTCTGTAGCGTTTTTTTCTTCTAAAGCTCGCGGTGCAGGTGAGTTTTTTTTTTCGGGAGAAGAACACATTTTTATCGGTAGTTGTCACTCTTTTTTTCAAAAAAGATTCTTATAAACCGACACGCCACCTGATGAGAACTGTAATGAACGGCTCATCAATGCAAATCCGTGAAGCAGCGAGACCGTGAAAGGTGAACCGCAATATAGCGAGGGTTCACTATATATATATATATATATATATATATATATATATATATATATATATATATATATGCTGTTTATTCACTAATGTCTAACAACAACTTTGTATCTCCTAGTATTAGAAAACTTACATTCTGATCAAAAATATAAACAATGTCTTTTCATCTTGCTTGTGAAAAGTTATCCCTCGAGCCCTGACATAAATAATCCCTCGATTTAAACAAAAATGAGCCGCACAGTGCTGAGGCATCATTAGTGTGTCAGCTTGAATCAGCAGGATTAGGTATCAAGTCGACCGCCCTAAGGTGGCGCCCGTAATTCCTGCGCAGCGACAGTCAATGCGGGGTCTACTCTTATATTATGTCTATGGACACAACCATGTTAGCGGCTAACGCTTAGCATGTTGCTAACCGGAAGTAGCTCTAGGAAGGTCTCACCAACTTCTGCTTCACAGAGTTTGTACTTCCTTTAGTAGTTTGTAATGCCTTTAACATTTTTATTCACATATTTCATTTTTTCATGTTACATTGAAGTATTTAATCATGTTTTAATAACACCAATTTTCCATGCTGCTTGGATGCAGACCTTCTCCTGTCGGCTGGTTTTGACGAAGACAAATCCTTTTCACACTCAGAAGATTTGATTTAAAATCCCCAAGTGATAAAAGCCTACGACCAAGGAACTCAGAAGCTTTGCCTTTGACGGTTACGCGCACCACCAGGCGGGCGCCTTCTTCAACTTCTTCAGAAGTTGAACGTTTCTAGTTGACTTTATAACTGCAAATACAAAAGATGGAGAGTAGTGCTAAGATAACATAATGTGCTTCACAGCATCATGGCTACACCTGCTTTGCCAAAGTTTGGTCTGAAGGTGAATAGGATCGTCTGGAAGTCTCTCTGCAGGGACCAACAATCACAAACTGCTTCCTGCTTTAGTTCTGGTCCAGATGAGGTGTATCTGAGTCCTAAGTCCATAATTCAGTTTATACAGTTTATCTGCCAAAATGGGTTCATATCGGGGTGAGTTACACTTTAAACTCTTCATTCTGAATCACTTCTTCCCCTTTTGGACATTTCGTGACATTGTTTATAGTTGTGGGAAAACTGACATCTAGTGGCGGGACGATGTTACTACACGGTTTAAAAAAAAAATCAACATTCGCTACAGGAGGCACAGTTTTAGCCACTAGATGGATATATGCCTCTACTTTATGACATATGCCTTTTTTGGCTCTTGGGTGCCGGATAAATTGCCTTGAGCCTGTTTGAACTATGTTTTAGAGGATTAAAAGGACAGAAACCTAATTTTATTACTATACTTCTTTATACTTTTTAAAATACGTATAATACAGGGAGTTATGACCAGTGTGGGGGGATGAAACAGTAGAACTTGTTATATCGGTATGTCTTAAAAAGATTTTTTTTTATCCACAAAAAACGACCATCAGCATGGAGGCTTGGTGTCTATAACTTTATTTGATCATGACCAAACGGTTTTTGGTCTTTGTTTATAAGCATTCAATGTGGCTATGTACTTTTAATTAATTCCCATGACTAAGTGACCTGAAGGAAGCAGAGTCCAGGTCCTTCAGACCAATGTGTGCTGTTTACTCAGAAACCTATTTAATAAAAATATAATTCTCATTTACAGGATTTACGCACATGGCAGCTTTATTAACTGCTTCTTTCACTTTTTACTCCATGCACAAAAATATTTTTAGATTAAAGAGAAACAAGTAAAGGCGTCAGTACACCTCCAGATCCAAAATGCTGCAGCAGGAGTTCTGATGAAAATCAACAAGAGGGATCATATTTCTCCTATTTTAGTTTCCCTTCATTGGCTTCCTGTTGAATCAAGAATAGAATTTAAAATTATTCTTCTAACGTATAAAGCTCTTAATAATCAAGCTCCACAAAAAGGCAATAAAAAAAGGGCAGTGTTGGCTTAGTGGTTAGAGCACAGAGCTTCAGTCCCAGAGGTTCTGAGTTCAACTCCCACAAGCTGCCATTCTGGGTCCCTCAGCAAGACCCTTAACCCCCCAATTGCTCCCCAGGTGCCTCACAGTGGCAGCCCACTGCTCCCCAAGAGTGATGGGTTAAGATGCAGAAGTGAATTTCTCTATTGTGAGATCAATAGAGTTCAATTAATATTATATATCAGAGCTCTGATTACCCCGTATGTTCCTAACAGAGCACTTCGCTCTCAGACTGCAGGTCTGCTGGTGGTTCCTAGAGTCTCTAAAAGTAGAATGGGAGGCAGATCCTTTAGCTATCAGGCTCCTCTCCTGTGGAACCAACTCCCAGTTTTGGTCCGTGAGGCAGACACCCCGTCTACTTTTAAGACAAGGCTTAAAACTTTCCTTTGTGACAAAGCTTATAGTCAGAGTGGCTCATGTTACCCTGAGCTACCTCTGTAGTTATGCTCCTATAGGCTTAGGCTGTTGGAGGACATCTGAGCTCTGTTTCAGAAAAAATATACTCTGAGTAGTTCTACATCACTCTGTCATACTCAGCGTTTCTAGTTTCAGAACAGATTATATAAGTCAGGTAACTAAACACAACGGCGTCCGATCAACCATGAGTTGAACGTGAGCATGAAAAAAAGCCTGATCACTGGAACGCAAATAACGTGATTCACCATGGCAACGACTGGAAATAAGCTTGGAAGTGCGCATGTCCTGCGAGTTTTTTCATGCTCACGTTAAAGTCATGGTTGATCAGACGCTGTTTTCTTTAGTTACCTGACTTATATCATCTGTTCTGAAACCAGAAACGCTGAATATGACAGAGTGATGTAGAACTACTCAGAGTAGCAGCTTTTCTACTCAGTGTAGATTTTTGCTGAAACGGAGCTCAGATGTCCTCCAGTAGCCTAAGCCTATAGCAGCATAACTATAGATGTAGCCCAGGGTAACATGAGCCACTTTAACTAGAAGCTTTGCCGAAAAGGAAAGTTTTACGCTGCAAAAACGGAACTAAAACTAAGTAACATTTTCTTATGAGTGTATTTGTCTTTGATTTGAGCGGGTAAATAAGATTATCTGCCAATGGAATAAGATTTTTGCACTTAAAACAGGAACAATCCATCTCCATCATCTTACTTCAAGTGCAGGATATCTATCTTATTTTAGGGGTCAAAATACTCATTCTATTGGCAGATAATCTTATTTACCTGCTCAAACCTAGGACAAGAACACACATTTTAAGAACATTTTACTTATTTTTAGGTCAGTTTTTGCAGTGTAAGCTTAGTCTAAAAAGTAGATGGGGTGTCTGCCTCACGGACCAAAACTGGGAGTTGGTTCCACAGGAGAGGAGCCTGATAGCTAATGGATCTGCCTCCCATTCTACTTTTAGAGACTCTAGGAACCACCAGCAGACCTGCAGTCTAAGAGCGAAGCGCTCTGTTAAATCAGAAGTGCTCTGTTAAATCAGGCACGCTTTGAACATTTTTGCTTTAAATTCAGTCGACATGAGAAGCATGTGGACCGAAGTAGTCTGGTCATGAGTTCATCCTGTAATGGGTGGGTTGTGATAAGATTGGGTTTTACCGGGCTGCTGTTACATGTCTATTAAAAACCCATCTTTCCCAGTTCCGGATTTGGCTATAAATGAGGAAATATTGATCAAGAGGTAGAACAGTGTAATATGCATATTTAATTCATAGAAATTAAATATGGAGACAGAGTCTTACATTACCAATCAAGATGTTTTCCCGCGCGGTGGAGAAGTCTGTCTAACTTTGAAAAGTCTGAACACATTTTTTTAAGGGTGAGACCATCCCATGTTTTTAGGAGGAGGGGAAAATCTGTTTTGAACAAAGGAATTCTCTTTCTGACCCACCACCTCAGCAATAAAACTCCATGTTTATCTTACGCTGGAGCAGGGAGAGACAGACACCACTCTGCTTTCCTCAGTAACCCCAACTAAGATATATTTTTAATTCTTAACAACCCCTCTGTTTTGATCATCAGATCAAACCAATGACTAGGCTAAACTAAGTTTATGTCTTGAAACCCTTAAACAAAATGTAAGTGGTAATGTGTAATATTGTAACCCACTGACCCCTCTGTTGGCGACTCATGAAAGTTCAAATGTTCCCCTTAAATGTAAAGTAACCCAAGTATAAGCTAAAAAGCTACTAAACCTATCTGAATCTCAAACCTACTAGAATTAAGAAAAGTAAGCACCTTTATCCGAGAGGTGCAAGGCTAAATGTGCAACTACCAGAAACTATTATATGATCTAAATATTACTTTAAGAGTCCTAACCTAGATTAACAAGATGTCTTTTTAGAGATTAAGATAACCTGTGAAAGCACTACACTCAGATCAAACCACAGAATAAAAAGAGTATCATGATATGCAGAACCAAGAGTCTAACAATACTAATATTGAACACCTCATGAATATGGAACTTATAAGACATATGCAGTGGTTACAAAACTCTCATTTTCTTTTTTCTTTTTTACACAATGCATTCAATTGTTGTCATGATGTCTTGCATCTCGGAGATGTCTTCTTCTCGCCTTTAAAGAACATGTTTTAAAGAGTCAGTGTTCCAACCGCGGTCTTCACACATCTGTATGTTAATCTATATTAAAAATAATAAACGAAAATAAAATAAAACATCCAGCTGCCTCATCCGCAAGTGGCAATCGGCACCTCGAGCTGCCCTCGTTGCCGGATGGCACGGGTGGGTGGCAGTTGAAAACCCTTCCAGTCAGCCAGCCTGACCTGAAGTCTGGCCTGTGTTGTTCCCTTAAACCCTCAGTTGCTGATACACATGGCTCCTGGAATGTGAAGGGCCCCTGACCTCTGGCCCACCACATCTGTCTGTTGATGACCTTAGCACGCATCCTTCGAGGTTGGGGGTTGGTGGACTCCCTTCACATACTTGGACTCTCCTAATTTCATGTCTCCTGAAACTTACACAACAACCGTTTAGATATCAAATGTCGTGTGCTACCTGTAATTCTGGAGGTTGACTTTGGTCCCGAAAAGCTCCTTTCAGTCATATGGAAACATATCCTGTAATGAAATTAACTGAACACTCCCACAAGAAACACACTTCACAGCTTTTTCACCCCATTTTCAATTTAGTCTGTGAACAGAATTTTAGCCAATTGTGTTTAGAATTCTCCCCATTAATCCTTACCACCTTCCATTGTTCCATCTCCAGCCTATGGGAAACCTATTTTATAAATGTAATAGTTAATGAGACACTTTATCACAATTCCTCTTTCCTGACGCTGGGCCTCTGATTGTCCTGCAAAAGAATGCTTGCACAAAAACTTTATACCTTCGGTGGGAATCGCCATGTCTGTGGAATCAAAAATTAGTTAATTTAGTTTGAAATCAAAGTACATTTTCCTGTAAGAATGTCAGAATTGCTTTTTTGAATTGAAAAATTGCCATAGATTGCACCACTTCACACACACCATTTCTGTAACCTCTATTATTATTTCAGATGTCCACTCTGTGTGCTGCAAAAAATTCCTGTTTTAATCCCATAGAAAACGCAAACCTTCATCCGTTAATTTTAAAGCATTTTTTAAAGTCATCCTGCAATGAATTCCTCACTTAGTTTACCTTCAATAGATGCCATCCTCATGTCAAAAAGTCCTGCATCCACCTTTTTGCATCAATTGATGTGCACTGTTTTGTACCAAACCCCTATTTTGTTACTTACCGTTCTATCTAGTTGTTACAAAGCCTGATCCAGTTAACTTAACAGATATATGTGGCTTTGAAACCTTAACTAACCTACCTGACACACCAATGATTTTAAACTAAACTAAATATGCATTAAGTTACCCTCTGTTTATCTCTGTTTTATCCAGTTTTTGGTAGTTTATGTAGTTTTTCTATTTAATTTACCATTTACTGTATTGTCCTGCTTAAACTGTTTAAGCCTTTTTCCAAGAACCCCCTTCATAGAATCTGTCTCTAGCAGATACGTGGTGTCTGACACTTGCCCACTAAATCTAATTTATGATTCCGGCCTGTTTTGGGAGTCAACTGAACAAACTTTCTGAGCTATGGGTAAGGTCTTTTGGGGGTTTTTCCTTTTGTTTAAACAACCATTATCTGATTTACAATGCAGTTACATACCTCCGTGGGGTCCTGCACAAGAACCCTTCATCCAAATTACTTGTGCTAAGGGTTGATATAAAGTTTGATTCAATTCAAGTTCAGTTCAATTATGAGCAACATGGTCCTGGACATAATAGAATTAAAACTCATGTTTAAAAGGAACATATCAGTTACATAGTAAAACATTTTAAGAGACAGCAGTATATTTTTCAAAACCGCAAACCTGTACTGCTGGTATCTGCTCAATCGGCTGCCTTAAGAAGTTATTACCCAGCTCCAGATCGTTTGCCTAGGAGCTCAAACATGAAAATATGAGAACACATATCAGCCAATATCACATGCCTTTAAATTTATTCAGTAGTATATGGCTAAAAATAATTGTCTGAATTACCTTAGAAAATGTTTGATACCAGGCTGCGGCACCTGAGATGGACTCGGATTGACATGCAACAGATCAGGCAAACATGAGATCGGAGGTAAGACTTCATATTCAAAGGCTTCCAGGCGTGGAACTGTACATCTCTTCCCCCAGTGTGGCAGTAGGTCGCTGCAACGTCTCTGCAAGCACCTCAGTGACAAAGTCTCAGTCCATGACTCAGTGTCTGATGAAACAGGTGGCTCCAATGTGCGCAAAAATTCATACAGTCACTTCCCTTGACAGTTTGGGATCTGCGCTGTTCATGAGTGCTGGCCACTTCTCCAGGGTGAGGAAACATTGTTCATGGGAGCGTTATCCCCTTTCTGGGGTACTGACCTTCTGGAGGTGAGATCGTATTGGGACTTCATGCCAGGATTTGGTGATGCGAAACAGCCCCTGGCCCAGTGCCCAGAGAGACCACATTTAAAGCAGATGTCCGTAGCTGGTCGAAAAGTTCTGACATGTTCGCCCCGTCTACTCGGTCTCCTGGTCCTGTCTCCATGTCTGCACTGACTGTCACAATGAGATCCGTGTCCATACACAGGAACAACAAATCTGGAATCAAATAAAGAACAGAAAAGCGGAGGAGGTGGCCACCCTCCATGAATGAAATTAGACTGTGGTGGAACCATCAGGGTCTGAGCACCACATGATACACCCGCAGAGACATTTCTTTGTGTCATCTCCTGCTTTCTCTTGGTCACTTTCCGCTTTGCTTCTAATAACTGTAATTTAAGTAATTGAAGTTGCAAGTCCTCTAAGTCTTGCTTCGACTTTCTATCCTCCCTTTGAGCCATATGCAAATAGTCGATCAAACAGGTGTCCCAGCGAGCATACGAACACCCAGGCATATCAGGATTTTGTTTCATAAGCAGGGACACTAAAGAAGGAACCCCATCCAAAACTGCCCCTCTAAATAATTCACCCATATTGGAGCAATTTGTTTTAGGATCCACACCTGTGTGTTTGATCCATTTCTCTGCAGCTTGAGTTATGTAATCTGTAGGACGCTGTTGTGGGTCCCAGTCAAATTTAGGAAGCTCAACTGATGTGGATAATGGAAAGTGTTGTACAATTGCATCTTCCAAGGAAGAAATTACTGAAGACAATAAAGTTTCATCAGGCATGTGGGACGATTGAGCAACATTTTCGATGACAGCAATTACAGACGCAGACACAGAAAGTCTTAAAATGGCTCTAAAATCACAGAGAGCCAGTTGTAAGCCTTTGGTTAAATTTTGTAATTCAGCCAGCCATGTTCGACCACCAGCACTGATACTGGGAAGTTTATTCACCAGAAATTGCATGTTACCAAGTGAACAACTAGAAAACTCCTGTGTTCTTAAATTACTGTGTGACAAGGGCATCTGCATTTCGTGGGACTATGAAAATGCGATTACATATAATGAATAGTTTGGGGACTGTCCTGTGATGATCCCGTAATATTTACTGTATCTACTAGTTTCTGCCGTTCTGCAATATCAGTATCTATAATAAAACAATGCAAACCATTAACATTAGTCATAAATTCCTCAATTTTAGCTGCTTCTTTTGAGGATAACTTCAAAACTGACTCGTGACTAAATGCAGGGTTAACAAAATCGGTCAAATAAACTGCAATATCCGTTTGAACACACTATTCAATTCAATTCAATTCAATTTTATTTATATAGCACCAAATCATGAAACATGTCATCTCAAGGCACTTTACAAAATCAAGTTCAATCATATTATACAGATTGGGTCAGATTATACAGATTGGTCAAAAATGTCCTATATAAGGAAACCAGTTGATTGCATCAAAGTCCCGACAAGCAGCATTCACTCCTGGGGAACCGTAGAGCCACAGGGAGAGTCGTCTGCATTGTACATGGCTTTGCTGCAATCCCTCATACTGAGCAAGCATGAAGCGACAGTGGGAAGAAAAACTCCCCATTAACGGGAAGGAAAACCTCCGGCAGAACCGGGCTCAGTATGAACGGTCATCTGCCTCGACCGACTGGGGTTACGGAAAACAGAGCAGAGACACAACAAGAGAGACAAAAAAGCACAGAAGCACACATTGATCTAGTAATCTGTTCTACATTAGATGGTAGTAGCGGGTGAGCCGTCTTCTCTGGATGATGTCACAGTTAACAGAACGCCAGACCAGGTGTACCTACTATGAAGAAAAAGAGAGAGAGCAATGACTGAAATGACGACCAAGATTTTTAACTTTATTACCAGAGGCCAAGTTAATGCCATCCAGATTCAGTGATTGATTAAGAACTTTATTTTTTGAAGACTCTGGCCCAAAGATTACAACTTCTGTCTTGTCAGAATTTAAATGCAGGAAATTTAAAGTCATCCAGCTTTTGATGTCATCAAGACATGACTGCAGTCGAAGTAACTGATTGGATTCATCAGGATTTATGGATAAATATAGCTGAGTGTCACCAGCATAACAGTGGAAATTAATCCCATGCTGTCTGATAATTTTGCCAATCGGAAGCATATATATAGTAAATAGAATTGGTCCAAGGACTGAACCCTGTGGTACTCCACAAGTGACCCTAGAGTTTGAGGAAGATTTATTATTAACATGAACAAACTGGAATCTGTCCGACAGATAAGATTTAAACTAGCCTAATGCTTTTCCCTTAATCCCTACAGTATGCTCAAGTCTTTGTAGGAGAATATTGTGATCAACTGTATCAAATGCAGCACTGAGATCTAACAGGACAAGTATAGACACAAGTCCATTATCTGAGGCCATGAGAATATCATTGGTGACCTTCACCAGAGCTGTTTCAGTGCTATGATGAGCTCTAAAGCCTGACTGAAACTCCTCAAGTAGGTCATTACTTTTTAAATGTTCACATAGTTGATTAGCAACTACTTTCTCAAGAATTTTAGATAAGAAAAGAAGATTAGATATAGGTCTGTAATTTACTAACTCATCTTGATCAAGAGATGGTTTCTTAAGTAAAGGTTTAATAACAGCTACTTTAAAAGCCTGTGGTACATATCCATTTACCAAGGATAGATTAATCATGTCTAAAATAGGACCACTGATCAGAGGGAATACCTCCTTAAACAACTTGGTTGGGATTGGGTCTAACATACAGGTAGAAGGTTTAGATGAAGCTAAAATTTTAGATAGCTCAGAAAGCTCTACTGCTTTTAAACAGTTCAGACACTGCGCAGGTTCTAAGGATTCCTCCAATGCTGCCTCACTTACTGAGGACGAGGTAATCATGTTTGGGAGGATGCCAATTATTTTATTTTTAATGGAATCAATTTTATTTGTGAAGAATCCCATAAAATCATTACTGCTAAAAGCTAAAGGAAAGGATGGATCAACAGAGCTGTGGTTCTGGGTAACTGTACTGAAGAGAAATCTAGGATTATTCTTATTCTCCTCAATTAACGATGAAAAATATGCTGCTCTAACTCTGCAAAGGGTCTTGTTATACAACAATAGACTGTCCCTCCAGATTAGGTAGGATTCCTCTTGGTGTGTAGAGCGCCATTTTCTCTCCAATTTCCTAACATTGTGCTTCAAGGAACGCAGCTCTGAATTAAACCAAGGAGCCAGCTTCCTGTGAATAATCACCTTCTTTTTCAAGGGAGCTACATTGTCTAATGCAGAACGCAATGACGAAGTCATACCGTTTACAAAGACATCTATTTGTGAATTGGAAGAAACAACATTGCTGCCATCTACAGGGCATTTTTGCAATACGGAGGATATTAAAAAGGGCACAGACTCTTTAAGTTTTGATACAGCATTATCCGATAAAGATCTACTATAATGGAACCCTCTTTTGGGGGTGGAGAACTCAGTTAGATTAAACTCAAATGTTATAAAAAATGATCAGTTAGGACAGGGTTGTGAGGAAATACTGTTAATTCTTCACAATCAATGCCATATGTCAGCACAAGGTCTAAAGTATGGAGCCAAGGGTGCGTCGGTTTATGCACATTTTGAGCAAAACCAATTGAATCTATGATAGTTTTAAAGGCTACACTAAGGTTATCACATTCTGTGTAAACATGGATGTTAAAATCACCCACTATAATAACCTTATCAGTATTTAACACCAAATCAGATAAGAAATCTGACAACTCATCCAAAAACTGAGTGTAAGGGCCTGGTGGACGATACAAAACAACAAACAGAAGAGGTTTTATTGCTTTGCAGTTTGGATGAGGGAAACTGAGGGTTAAATATTCAAAAGAAATGTAGTTATTAATTGGCCTGGGACTAATTAATAAATCAGACTGAAAGATGGTTGCCACTCCTCCTCCTCTTCCCACAACCAAAAAGGTTGTTTTTATCTGATGTCTGAAAATGAAGGAGAACCTGTTCAGCTGCAAGAAAAGTTAAAATGAAACCTTGGTAGAAAAAAAACAGGTTTAAGCTCCGCCTCTCACCTAACACACCTGAAACAGCCTGGAACCAGTTTTCATTCCTGTCATAGAGACAAATCAGCAGCTTCGTCTGAGTCCTGGAGAGAAAAGAGGAGACCTCCAACCCTGAAGGTGAGTTGGACCCAGAACATCAATCAGAGTCACTTTGAGGGACATTAGTAGAGGAGGGAGGAGAACCAAGACTGACTGGACCTTCTGTGATTTCAGCTTCACTCAGAGACTAAATGGCTTCCAGATTAGAGGAGGATCTCTGCTGTCCGGTCTGTCAGGACGTCTTTAAGGATCCAGTTCTTCTGTCATGTAGCCACAGCTTCTGTAAGGAGTGTCTGAAGAACTGGTGGAGAGAGAAACCAGCACAAGAGTGTCCAGTTTGTAGGAGAAGATCTTCTAAGGAGCATCCACCTTTAAATCTGGTTCTGAAGAACCTGTGTGAGACCTTCCTACAGCAGAGAGACCAGAGTGCTTCAGAGGATCTCTGCAGTCTGCACTCTGAGAAACTCAAACTCTTCTGTCTGAACCATCAGGAGCCAGTGTGTCTCGTCTGCAAAGATTCAAAAAAACACACCAAGCACAGATTCAGACCCATCGATGAAGCAGCTGAGGATCACAAGAAGAACCTTCAGGAAACTCTGGAAGCTTTAAAGAAGAACCTGGAGCTCAGGAAGAAAGTTCTAGAGGAGTTTGATCAGACAGCAGAACACATGAAGGTCCAGGCCCGACACACAGAGAGGCTGATTAAGGAGCAGTTTAAGAAGCTTCATCAGTTTCTAGCAGAGGAAGAGGAGGCCAGGCTAGCTGCACTGAGGGAGGAAGAGGAGCAGAAGAGTGGGATGATGAAGGAGAAGATGGAGGCTCTGAGCAGAGAGATAGCAGCTCTTTCAGACACAGTCAGAGCCACAGAGGAGGAGCTGAGAGCTGAAGACGTCTCATTCCTGCACAACTACAAGGCTGCAGTGGAAAGAGTCCAGCGCTGCCCCCTGCTGGAGGATCCACAGCTGCCCTCAGGAGCTCTGATAGACCAGGCCAAACATCTGGGCAACCTGGCCTTCAACATCTGGAGCAACATGGAGAACATGGTCTCCTACACTCCTCTCATCCTGGACCCAAACACCGCTGGTCCAACACTCATCCTGTCTGAAGATCTGACCAGTTTGACTTTTGAAGGGAAACAGCAGCTTCCTGATAATCCAGAGAGGTTTGGGTCAGAGTGGTGTTCTGTTCTGAGTTCTGAGCGCTTCAACTCAGGGAACCACAGCTGGGATGTTGATGTTGAAGACAGTAAAGGCTGGGCAGTTGGTGTGTTAGAAGAGTCTGTCCAGAAGAAGGGAGACATAGAGTCTGGATTGTTGATTCTAGAGTTCTGTGAAGGTAAATACTCAGCACGGTCTCCTCCATCTCCTCCCAAGTTTCTCTCAGTCCAGAAGAAGCTCCAGAGGATCAGAGTGAATCTGGACTGGGACAGAGGAAAGCTGTCCTTCTCTGATCTGGACACTAACTCACACATACACACCTTCACACACACCTTCACTGACAAGATGTTTCCATTCTTTGACACTAGGGGTAAACTTAAAATGCTACCGATGAAGATCTCAGTGAGCAAACAGCAGCTCTGATGTTCTCAGCATGAAGAACACAAAGTCCAGATGAAACCTTGATGATCTGATTTAAACTCAGTGATTTTAAACAGAATCTTGGAGCTTTTTATTCTCAGTTACTTTGAATTTAAAGTTAGTTCTTGGGTTACTTTATATTTTGGGTTATTAATCAGATTTATTTGTAGGTTAATAATTAATAATAATAAATAAAAATGTTTAGTAAAATGTATGTAATGAATTGTATAAGGAGAACCCAAATGTTAGCCAGACACAGAGCTGTAGCTTGAAAAAGGGGTTTATTAACAAAAAGGTTCAGGGGACAAAAGAAGTGGCTTCAGGCAACAAAACAAGGCAGGCTCCAAAAGCAGACGAGCCGAAGGTTAAACGGGCAAACGGACAGGCAGGCTAAACAAAAACAGACAAGGAGAAGTACTCTTACCGGGGAACTTGGACATGGGGATAACACGAGACGTCCTGACAACAAACCAAAAACTAAAGCGAGCTTAAATAGATGAACGGAACAGAAGAGCAGGGCGGGACTAATTAACTAACACAGGTGGAAATAATAAACGGAGCACACAGACTAATAAACCTAAGGTAAAAAGCAAGACAAAGACTGGACAAACACTAGCCGAAATAAAGACTAATACCGGAAATCCAATACAAAACAACACAACACGGAAATAAATCCTAAAACAGAAAAGTCGACTAACTGAAAATAACCAAAACCACAACAGAACATTACAATGTACTTGATTTTATTTAGGGGATTTAAAGGGTAGAGTCCTGAATGTAAATGCATTCCACACTTTTCAGATATTTGTTTTTACATTTTCATTTTGCTCCACTTAATAAAATCTCAGCAGATTTATTGACATTTATGTTTTTAATGCTGCAAAACGTGGAAAAGTTAAAGAGGGATGAACTCTTCTGCAGAACGCTGGATGTGAAGCTGAATAGTTTTTATAGTAAATGTCAAATTAATGAGAAAAAAATTATAAATTTTATTATTCAAATGGAATGACTCTGGTGCAAAGCCATGTCTTGTGTAAATGAGCAAGTAGCTTTATACTTTCGAATAATAATCAATAACGAAGAAAATCTATTAGCATTTAAACATCCTGTGGACGCGCACTTGATATGCATCAGGATCACCTTCTGTTATTTTGATGCATTTCCTCAACATTTAGATTTTTTTCCTCAGTATTTGAACTTTATTCTGTTAGAAAAAGAAAAAATACCTACCAGGTTTGTTTTCCTTGAGTGATCCAGAAACTCCTTCGTGGCCGATTTTAATACATTTTTTGCAAATCAACTAAGACTTAACAAACTAACGACCCACACACATAAAAGAAGAGTTTTAATCTTTTTATTCAGCTTAATTAGTACGAAAAAGTCCACCTTCTCCTATCATTTAAAGTAAATTGAGTTATTTACCATATGAAACTTTGTTCAGAAAATAATAAAGTTTATATCTTGTCTGTTTACAATATAAATTTGTTTCTAGTCACGCTGATGACCAAATATTATATATTTGCAAAATATTACTACAGTCACATCTCTTAATTTGCTCCGTTAACGCTGCTGTTGTTCAATAAAGTTTGATTCAAAGAAATGGAGAAGAAATTGATGCGGCTGCCGCTGATTGGCCCGTCCACGCATCAGGTGACCCGGAAGTGAAGTTACCGATGCGTTTGTGGAGTGGAGGACTAGTCCGACCAGGTTCTTCGGTGTTCGGGGGGATTTTCTGCTGGACGCGATGGAGACGTTAAACAAACTGAAGTATCTGGACGCTTATCCCAAAACTCTGGAGTAGTGATGGTCGATGAGGCGTTATGAAGCGTTTCAACACGTTGCCAAACTGTATTGATACTGTGTCACTAAATACTGACACCTGCTGGACGTTAAAAATCCCTACAGGCAACCTAGTTTACAGACTTAACTGACACTGATTGATGACCTAGTATACACAATAATACAACTTAAGTCATTGTGTGTTGCATTGTATTATTTCATATTTTCATTTCAATTTAAAATATCTTTGATTTTTTTTTTTTTTTAGATACAGTCAATAAAGTATGTGAACCTGTATCATAACGTAATAACCTCTGAGTAAACATGTTGTGTATGAGGATGCTTGTGGACTGGCTTTTTTTTTTTTTTTTTTTTTACAAAATTTAATAAAACAAAAAAAGAAGTTGTTTCAACGTTTTGATATTAAGTCTGTTACACTTTTTTGATATCACTTCTCCAGCTGTAGAAAACAGCCGCTCACACACAGATGACGCTGGAGTGCAGAGAAATTGTAATGAAAAACGGAAGAGGTTTGGACAGACTGTCTTTTGGTTTTTCCAGTATATCATAGGATCTTGGGACCCTCTGCCAAGTATCTGTGCACCTCCTGGATGGCATCAGCTGTGGCACTTTGGGTCTGCCTGCCCACTTCAATGTCAAGAAGTTGCCAAATATTATGTAAAAAGAACAAATTGGCCTTTTATTACATGATTTATAAACAACAAACTGCTCAATAACATGCCTGAAGTAGAGGCAGACAGCTTTTGTGAAGATGGTCCTGGCTGGGGCTCATTTGGGGTTGTCAAATAATTTATTTCAATATTCTCAGCCGCACATCGCTTTACAACGAAGGAACGCTCTCAGTTCTGAACAATTTATTTGTGCTGCTCTTCATTTTTATGCCAACGGCAGCTTTTTAATAACGTAGGAGATGCAGAATTTTTTTCAGAGGCAACCGTATGTTGCGCTGTCAGAAATGTTACTCAGTTAGAGTTTAAAGGTGTTCCAGAATGAAAGCAATAATTTATTCTGTATCAAATTTTGGCACTTCCAGCTCTAATTTTCCATCATATATAGCCTATGTGGTAATATAAAGTGAGGTTGGCACAAATTAAACACCTAAAAGTTAATCAGTGTCAACTCATTTTAAGTATTGGTGAACAATGGCAAAACGATGAGCATATCAGTTATTTCAATAACTCCCGCCATCCCATCATTAATTGCATGTGTTGAATATAGCCAATTAATGCTTTAGTTGAGTACCGTTAAACAAACGGAACCTTTTAACTTAACCTTACCTGGTTAAACTGTACTTCATCATGATTTGCTGCCATGTCATTTCAATGCTTTTAGTAATCAATGCCCCCCCCCCGCCCCCACATACTCCCCCTTTAGTGTTGAACGAGTGAAGTGTGAGAAAACAGCTTTAATTCTCCATCACATAACTTTCATATTGCGCATGCATTGACTTTTTCAACAATTCTCTCTTGCGGTTTTCAGCAGCAACGACATTGTTTCTTATCGTTTAATATTGTCCATATGCCTTCTTTAAAGATTTCTAAGTTTACTCGCAGGACATGCGCACTTCCAAGCTTATTTCCAGTCGTTGCCATGGTGAATCACGTTAATTGCGTTCCAGTGATCGGGCGTTTTTTCATGCTCCCGTTCAAGGCATAGTTGATCGGACGCTGTTGTGTTTAGTTACCTGACTTATATTATCTGTTCTGAAACCAGAATCGCTGAGTATGAGATCATCCTCTATTACCATCTAACATAGAAAGTACTCCTGGGTCAATGTGAGCTTCTGTGCTTTCTGTGTCTCTGCTCTGTCTTCTCTAAGCCCCAGTGGGTCGAGGCAGATGAGCGTTCACACTGAGCCTGGTTCTGGTTCTGATGGAGGTTCTCCTCCCTGTTAAAGGGGAGTTTCCAATTCAATTTTATTTATATAGCGCCAATTCAAGAAACATGTCATCTCAAGGCAACAACCTACCCCATTACCGGGGTAGGTTGTAACATCTGCTGGGGTAAGTTGTAACAATTAGACAAAAGAAGCAAAAACAGAGGCCACACCATGTGATATGCTTCAAAAAGAGGTTTACTGAGTTAAAAGAACAATACAAGAACAATGTCTCTCTCTCTCTCTGTGACTGACCATAACTCAAATATACTCTGTGTGTGTGTGCATGTGTGTAAATTATTCTACTAAAACAAACTTCCTTAACACGTATAATGTATGCTTATGTATGTATGTATGCTAATGAACACTGAACAAACATGTAGGTCTAACAAAAACCAATGTCAATGTGTGTGTGTGCTTGTGTTTGTGTCTATCTGTGTGTATCCGTAATCAGAGTCACAGTGATGACAAATGAATGATGGTAGACCAGGAGTGCAGGCTCGGTGGCCCCAGAGACTGCATAGGGCACATTTTACCCACACTTCTTGTGGCTTTGAGTTGCCAAATGGCTCCATACAGACAACACAAAAATATTCATCGTCTGAGGTCTCAGAATCCTCAGCTTTGGCTTTTAACATTTTCTTGGCAGGCTTTCTCTTCTTCTTTTGCTTGCCTTTATTCTTTGCAAAGAAACTCTTCCTTACATTTTTGCTTCCTCTTCTCTGTTCTTCTTCCATCAGTGCTTGTTTCACTGGTGTGTCAGTGAGTATTTCAGATTTCCTTTTCTTCCTGATCCTGCCAGTTGTTTTTCTTGGCCCTGCTTTTGGAAAGCTCCAGATGTCAGTGATGTACCTGGGTCGGGGCGGTCAGTGACTTGTGAGGGTGCATAGTCACACTCCTCAAAAATGTCAGGATTGAAGGGCCAAATACCTGTGGATTGGAAACTGGCTTGAATGTTTTTCGGTGTTGCAGCTGCAGGCAGAGCAGTCTTCACAATACCTGGAATATCATATAACGTCATTGTCTTGCCCAGTGTGCAATTTGCAAAAAAACCAGGGGGGGGGGGGGGGGATCATTTCCTCGATTAATGACATAATGTCGATAGGTAACTCGAGATTATTTGCAAATTAATTGTATGTTTTATCCTTTTATTTCTGAAAGTGTAATAGCCTGTTTGGGCATTTTAATATGCAATTTTGCAATAAATGACACTAATAAAATACATGCTTGTACAAAAAATATTTTTATTTTGTTATTTTTCAAGCACTTTTGAGAATTGGAATGAAAACATCCTAGTGACAAATGTTAAACTCTGGACTATAATGGCTAAATGACTAATCATGATGCCCTGATGTTTACACAATGTGTAAAAAAATTTGTAAATAAATACCATGCCGATATATTTTTTTGCCTCTTAAACAAAGATAGACATGGTATCTTGGCAGGATTCATCTTCATCCGGGCATCACTTGCAGTGTTCACCATTCTTAAATGGGCCGTAGACACTGCGATCCAGTGGCTGAAGTTTATGGCTACAGTGGGGGGATGGCACTATTCCCTTTTAGCAGAAATCAATAGCTTTAACATATATATGTGAACAGTGATTATCCAGCAAAAGTAAAACCTTCTTCTCTGGGCTGACCTTTGTGTGTTTTGCATAAAGAGCAAGGAATAACATCTATCCTGAGACGTTGCCACTTCCTGCACGCCCTGTTGGCCCACTCTGAATGAAGAGTTCTTTGTAATGTTTACGGGAGAATACAAAGAAGGGAGGAACTGCATTTCCCAGCGCTTGCACAGCGCATGCTACTGACACGAGCACACCTCTCTCACCTGATGTCATCGCACTCACCTGCTTGACACCACGACGAGCAACAACACGGTCTGGTGATTGGACTGTTGTTACACCAGTTTCATCTACATTCCATATATCGCTCCCGTCGAAGTTGTATCTCTCAATGACCTGTCCAAGGCTGTTGAAGAAACGTTCCACATTTTGCCGGTTAAAACTTGTGGCCCCTGTAAGGCTGATTGCCTCAGGACTCCTTATTGACAGGCTAGGGTTCCGCTTCATAAATAATGTGAGCCAGTCAGGCCCTGCCATCTGCTTCTCATCCCATGTTTGTGGGTGTTTGATGTTATATGTTACTGCCCGTTGATATGCAAACTTTCTGACCTAAAAGAACGAGAAATAGAAAATCAGAGTACATAGACACAAAGGGTTTTTCAATTTGTCTAACACCTACGCTGGTATTCAATTCTTCTCTTGTCTCCAGTGATTAACCTGTAATATGCTTACCTCACGTGGAGTCAGTCCATAATACAGGTCTGCTGTCTGAGTCAAATAGTCAGCCAACACTTCCTCCTGCACCTCAGAGAAGATTTTGTTGCTGCTCCAATAACCTACACTGGGAAGATCACTGGACCCCTGTTCTCTCAGCTTCTGCAGTGATTTGCAGTATCTGCTCAGTGTTACATGGCAGATCCCATGCGCCTTCGCAACTGATCTGACTGACTTGCTCTTCTTTGTGACCTCATCAGATGCCTTTTTTTTAAAACATCTGCAGGCACACCTCTATCAGTCTTTCGTATCCACAGCCTAGGCATTCTGTAAAATTATCCAAATCAAAATGTTCTTAGTTGTATGTAAGGGGATGGTTGTAACACTTTTTAAAGATGTGTTACAACCCACCCCAACCCTGTCACCCATGTTTAGCTAGCTGTAGTAGCATAGCGGTCTGAAATTAGCACGGGAAAATGCATCACATTTTGTCTTGAGAAATTACACTTTCATCTAATGTAAGTAATATGCTTTTATCTGCAACAGTATAAGTACTAAACAAAATATAGTCATGGTCAAAAAATGTACGTTCTTACCTCAAAATCCGTTTTTTCTCCTTAGTATCTGCATGTGCCTGTTTCCAGCCTTGACAATCACAATATGGGATTGGGGAGGAAGCAGGTAAACACTGAAATGATCATGTGACTCCTATCTTATCCCTGATTGGTGGAACTGGTGGTGTTACAGCTCCCCCTATGTTACAACCATACCCGGTCTCCCCTACATGCAATAAACATGTAGAGAATAATAAAAATAACTCTAACAAACTTTAAGAGGTGTTTGTTTCTTAAAGAAAAACAATAACATCAAACTCCTGCCATTCCACTGTTCTGAAAGCTTGAGGCCACCAGATCACTCTTCTCTCTGATTGGTTGACTGGAGAGACTCCTGGACTCATGTAGAGGCCAAAGGTTCTGTGGGTTCCTCCAGGCCTAGCTCCTCTCAGGTTGTAAAGCTGCACATTGTGATGCTTTACCTTCCTAGGGTTGAACACCCATCGCTCCTCTGGGGGTTTGCCTCCTTATGCAGATCTGTAGGAGCTATGGGGGCTTCTTCCCATTCTATATCACTATTATCTACATTTGCAACATTATTCAGTTTCTTTTAAAAACGTATTTTCCTTCAGTATTCTCAGGCTGGTTTAGTTTTTAGGATTTATAAAAAGAAAATATCTGCTGTCACTTGGAAAAAAAACTTAAAAAGAAATACCAAAAAGGTTGTTTTTATCTGATGTCTGAAAATGAAGGAGAACCTGTTAAAAGTTAAAATGAAACCTTGGTAGAAAAAAAAAAACAGGTTTAGGCTCCGCCTCTCACCTAACACACCTGAAACCGCCTGGAACCAGTTTTCATTCCTGTCATAGAGACAAACCAGCAGCTTCGTCTGAGTCCAGGAGAGAAAAGAGGAAACCTCCAACCCTGAAGGTGAGTTGGATCCAGAACATCAATCAGAGTCACTTTGAGGAACGTTAGTAGAGGAAGGAGGAGAACCATGACTGACTGGACCTTCTGTGATTTCAGCTTCACTCAGAGACTAAATGGCTTCCAGATTAGAGGAGGATCTCTGCTGTCCGGTCTGTCAGGACATCTTTAAGGATCCGGTTCTTCTGTCATGTAGCCACAGCTTCTGTAAGGAGTGTCTGCAGAACTGGTGGAGAGAGAAACCAGCACAAGAGTGTCCGGTTTGTAAGACAATATCCTTCACCAAAGATCCACCCTGTAATCTGGTTCTGAAGAATCTGTGTGAGACCTTCCTACAGCAGAGAGACCAGAGAGCTTCAGAGGATCTCTGCAGTCTGCACTCTGAGAAACTCAAACTGTTCTGTCTGGACCATCAGCAGCCAGTGTGTCTCGTCTGCAAAGATTCAAAAAAACACACCAAGCACAGATTCAGACCCATCGATGAAGCTGCTGAGGATCACAAGAAGAACCTTCAGGAAACTCTGGAACCTTTAAAGAAGAACCTGGAGCTCAGGAAGAAAGTTCTAGTGGAGTTTGATCAGACAGCAGAACACATGAAGGTCCAGGCCCGACACACAGAGAGGCTGATTAAGGAGCAGTTTAAGAAGCTTCATCAGTTTCTAGCAGAGGAAGAGGAGGACAGGCTGGCTGCACTGAGGGAGGAAGAGGAGCAGAAGAGTGGGATGATGAAGGAGAAGATGGAGGCTCTGAGCAGAGAGATAGCAGCTCTTTCAGACACAATCAGAGCCACAGAGGAGGAGCTGAGAGCTGAAGACGTCTCATTCCTGCACAACTACAAGGCTGCAGTGGAAAGAGTCCAGCGCTGCCCCCTGCTGGAGGATCCACAGCTGCCCTCAGGAGCTCTGATAGACCAGGCCAAACATCTGGGCAACCTGGCCTTCAACATCTGGAGCAACATGGAGAACATGGTCTCCTACACTCCTCTCACCCTGGACCCAAACACGGCTCATCCAAAACTCATCCTGTCTGAAGATCTGACCAGTTTCACTAAAGGAGAGAACCAGCAGCTTCCTGATAATCCAGAGAGGTTTAGGTCATTGTGGTGGTCTGTCCTGAGTTCTGAGGGCTTCAACTCAGGGAACCACAGCTGGGATGTTGATGTTGGAGACAGTGAAGGCTGGATACTTGGTGTGATAGAAGAGTCTGTCCAGAGGAAGGGAGACATAAGGTCTGGATGGTTAGTTCTAGGGTTCTATAAAGGTGAATACTCAGCAGGGTCTCCTTCATCTCCTCTCATGTTTCTCTCAGTCCAGAAGAAGCTCCAGAGGATCAGAGTGAATCTGGACTGGGACAGAGGAAAGCTGTCCTTCTCTGATCTGGACACTAACTCACACATACACACCTTCACACACACCTTCACTGACAAGATGTTTCCATTATTCAGCACTCTGAAAACAGTAAAAATCCTACAGATCAAGATCTCAGTGAGCAAACAGCAGCTCTGATGTTCTCAGCATGAAGAACACAAAGTCCAGATGAAACCTTGATGATCTGATTGAAACTCAGTGTTTTTAAACAGAATCTTGGAGCTTTTTATTCTGAATTACTTTGAATTTAAAGTTAGTTCTTGGGATACTTTATATTTTGGGTTATTAACCAGATTTATTTGTAGTTTAATAATTATTGAAATGTTTAATAAAATGCACTGGATTTTATTTAGGGGATTTAAAGGGAAGAGTCCTGAATGTAAATGCATGCCACACTTTTCAGATATTTGTTTTTACATTTTCATTTTGCTCCACTTAATAAAATCTCAGCAGATTTATTGACATTTATGTTTTTAATGCTGCAAAACGTGGAAAAGTTAAAGGGGTATGAACTCTTCTGCAGGACGCTGGATGTGAAGCTGAATAGTTTTTATAGTAAATGTCAAATTATTGAGAAAAATTTATACATTTTATTAATAAAATGGAATGACTCTGGTGCAAAGCCATGTCTTGTGTAAATAAAGAAGTAGCTTTATACTTTGGAATAATAATCAATAACGAAGAAAATCTATTAGCATTTAAATATCCTGTGGACGCACACTTGATATGCATCAGGATCGCCTTATTTTGATGCATTTCCTCAACATTTAGATTTTTTTCCTTAGTATTTGAACTTTATTCTGTTAGAAAAATAAAAATAACTACCAGGTTTGTTTTCCTTGAGTGATCCAGAAACTCCTTTGTGGCCGATTTTAATAAAATTTTTGCAAATCAACTGAAACTAAACAAACTAATGGCCCACACACATAAAAGAAGAGTTTTACTCTTTTTATTCAGCTTATTTAGAACCAAAAAGTCAACCTTCTCCTATCAGTAAATTAAGTTATTTACCATATGAAACTTTGTTCAGAAAATAATAAAGTTTATATCTTGTCTGTTTACATTATTAATTTGTTTCTAGTCACGCTGATGACCAAATATTATATATTTGCAAAATATTACTACAGTCACATCTCTTAATTTGCTCCGTTAACACTGCTGTTGTTCAATAAAGTTTGGTTCAAAGAAACGGAGAAGAAATTGATGCGGCTGCCGCTGATTGGCCCGTCCACGCATCAGGTGACCCGGAAGTGAAGTTACTGATGCGTTTGTGTGGAGCGGAGGACTCATAGACATAATATAAGATTTATATCTTTATATATGTCTATGGGAGGACTAGTCCGACCAGGTTCTTCGGTGTTCGGGTGGATTTTCTCCGGACGCGATGGAGACGTTAAACAAACTGAAGTATCTGGACGCTTATCCCAAAACTCTGGAGTAGTGATGGTCGATGAGGCGCCATGAAGCGTTTAGACACGTTGCCAAACTGTATTGATACTGTTTTACTAAATACTGACACCTGCTGGACGTTAAAAATCCCTACAGGCAACCTAGTTGACATACTTAACTGACACTGATTTGATGACCTAGTATACACAATAATACAACTTAAGTCATTGTGTGTTGCATTGTCTTATTTCATATTTTCATTTCAATTTAAAATATCTTTGATTTTTTTTTTTAGATACAGTCAATAAAGTATGTGAACCTGTATCATAACGTAATAACCACTGAGTAAACATGTTGTGAATGAGGATGCTTGTGGACTGGCTTTTTTTTTATTTATTTTTTTTTTTATTTATTTATTTATTTTTACAAAATTTTATTAAAAAAAAGAAGTTGTTTCAACGTTTTGATATTAAGTCTGTTACGCTTTTTTTGATATCACTTTTCCAGCTGTAGAAAACACCCGCTCACACACAGATGACGCTGGCGTGCAGAGAAATTGTAATGAAAAGCGGAAGAGGTTTGGACAGACTGTCTTTTGGTTTTTCCAGTCTATCATAGGATCTTGGGACCCTCTGCTAAGTATCTATGCACCTCCTGGATGGCATCAGCTGTGGCACTTTGGGTCTACCTGCCCACTTCAATGTTAAGATGTTGCCAAATGTTATGTAAAAAGAACAAAGTGGCATTTTAGTACATGATTTATAAACAACAAACTGCTCAATAACATGCCTGAAGTAGGGGCAGACAGCTTTTGTGAAGATGGTCCTGGCTGGGGCTCATATGGGGTCGTCAGATAATTTATTTCAATATTCTCAGCCGCACATCGCTTTTCTAACACAACGAAGGAATGCTCTCAGTTCTGAACAATTTCTTTGTGCTGCCCTTAATTTTTATGCCAACGGCAGCTTTTTAATAACGTAGGAGATGCAGAATTTTTTTCAGAGGCCACTGTATGTTGCACTGTCAGAAATGTTACTCAGTTATAGTTTAAAGGTGTTCCAGAATGAAAGCAATAATTTATTCTGTATCACATTTTGGCACTTCCAGCTCTAATTTTCCATTATATATAGCCTATGTAGTTAATATAAAGTGAGGTTGGCACAAATTAAACACCTACAAGATAATCAGTGTCAACTCATTTTTAGAAGGATTGGTGAACAATGGCAAAAAGATGAGCATATCAGTTATTTCAATAACACACACAATCCCATCATTAATTGCATGTGTTGAATATAGCCAATTGATGCTTTAGTTGAGTACTGTTAAACATATGGAAACTTTTAACTTAACCTTACCTGGTTAAACTGTACATGATGATTTGCTGCCATGTCATTTCAATGCTTTTAGTAATCAATGCCGCCCCCCACATACTTCCCCTTTAGTGTTGAACGAGTGAAGTGTGAGAAAACAGCTTTAATTCTCCATCACATAACTTTCATATTGTGCATGCATTGACTTTTTCAACAATTCTCTCTTGCGGTTTTCAGCAGCAACAACATTGTTTCTTATGGTTTAATATTGTCCATATGCCTTCTTTAAAGATTTCTAATTCTACTCGCAGGACATGCACACTTCCAAGCTTATTTCCAGTCGTTGCCATGGTGAATCACGTTATTTGCGTTCCATTGATCGGGCGTTCAAGTCATGGTTGATCGGACGCTGTTGTGTTTAGTTACCTGACTTATATCATCTGTTCTGAAACTAGAAACGCTGAGTATGACAGAGTGATGTAGAACTACTCAGAGTAGATTTTTTCTGAAACGGAGCTCAGATGTCCTCCAGCAGCCTAAGCCTATAGCAGCATAACTACAGAGGTAGCTCAGGGTAACATGAGCCACTCTGACTATAAGCTTTGTCACAAAGGAAAGTTTTAAGATTAGTCTTAAAAGTAGACGGGGTGTCTGCCTCACGGACCAAAACTGGGAGTTGGTTCCACAGGAGAGGAGCCTGATAGCTGAAGGATCTGCCTCCCATTCTACTTTTAGAGACTCTAGGAACCACCAGCAGACCTGCAGTCTGAGAGCGAAGTGCTCTGTTAGGAACATACGGGGTAATCAGAGCTCTGATATATGATGGAGCTTGATTATTAAGGGCTTTATACGTTAGAAGAAGAATTTTAAATTCTATTCTTGATTTAAGAGGAAGCCAATGAAGGGAAGCTAAAACGGGAGAAATATGATACCTCTTGTTGATTTTCATCAGAACTCTTGCTGCAGCATTTTGGATCTGGAGTTGTACTGACGCCTTTACGTGCTTCTCTTTAATCTAAAAATGTTTTTGTGAATGGAGTAAAAAGTGAAAGAAGCAGTTAATAAAGCTGCCATGTGCGTAAATCCTGTGAATGAGAATTATATATTTATTAAATAGGTTTCTGAGCAAGGGTGCAACTTTGTGTTGAAAGTTGGTGGGGACGGCTCATAGGGAAAGGGAGCTACCTGCGCGACGCATTTTTTTTTGTTGGAAAGGATTACAATATTCACTAATATATTTTGTGCAAAAATATCACAAATCTAAACTTAACAAGTTTCCCCAAAAATAAGCCGATACAAGAGACAAACAACCAAAAACCAAAAACAATCAAAGCTTTCTACATCAGAAACTGAACAACTCTGAACAGGAAAACAGATTCAATATTGATTAATGGCTTGATACCCCTGCCTTCCATCTGAGATTTTGACATTAAACCTAAACTTTGAAAGAAGCCCCAGCACAGACTCATTTAAAAGTGCCAAGCACCTGCCTTCTTCTGTCACTCACTGACACAAACTGAAGACATATTTGATCAATGTCTAAATTGTCTAGTTTTGTTTGGTGGACATGGCACACAGCAGCATTGTTAAGCCTTACTTGAGTCATTGTTGGACCCCCTGCAGCGTGATGTCACACCTGCAAGATCCTATCCTTACCTTCCTGCTAGATTGCAAAAAGCAGCTTGCTCATGAGTTGTCAACAAACACGCTAAATCTTAAATGTACGTGGACATATAAAAGAAAAAGGGGCGCAGTGCTTGCTACAGAATGTCAACACTATGACAACAAGATAACAAGGTCAGGAAAAAGTTTTAATTAAGTGAAGCCGGGATTAAAACAGTACAAGATGCTTCAAATAAAAGGTGTTCTTTATGTTCAATCTAAACACCAACTCCGATAGACGCTCAGTAGAGCAGGTGTTTAAATTAATCAATCACTGCTGCGAAAGCTTATAGCAGTGAAAGCTAATATACCACAGCCATCACTTAATAAACGCAAAATAAACAACCCTCTAAAAACGGAAAACTGTAATTGACTGAAAGTCCTGTTTTTTATGTGGGAAATTATTTGCGTGTCTTTTAGTATAAAAGGCAACATTTTTTTTTTTCCTGAGGAGCGGCGGAGTTTTTTTTTTTTTTGGTCGGGGTTTGCGGACGGTGAGCAGCGGGGAGGACTTTTTTATTTTGTTTCTGAGGAGCGGCCTGAATGGGGTTTTAATCAGATATACACAGCACCGAAAGTAAAATACATGTACAAAATATTGGTGGGGACTGTCCCCCTACCGGTCAAGATTGGTGGGGACATGTCCACACCAGTCCTTAAGGAAGTTACGCCTATGTTTCTGAGTAAACAGCACACATTGGTCTGAAGGACCTGCTGCTTCCTTCAGGTCACTCAGTCATGGGAATGAATTAAAGCTACATAGCCGCATTGAATGCTTATAAACAAAGACCAAAAACCGTTTGATCATGATCAAATAAAGTTATAGACACCAAGCCTCCATCCTGATGGTTGTTTTTGTGTATAAAAAGAAGTATTTTTAAGACATACCAATATAACAAGTTCTACTGTTTCATCCCCCCACACTGGTCATAACTTCTTGTATTATACGTTTGTATTTTAAAAAGTATAAAGTATAAAAATTAGGTTCCTGCCCTTTTAATCCTCTAAAACATAGTTCAAACAGACTGAAGGCAATGTATCCGGCGCCCAAGAGCCAAAAAAGGCATATGTCATAAAGTAGAGGCATATATCCATCTAGTGGCTAAAACTGTGCCTCCTGTAGCGAATGTTGATTTTTTTAAAACCGTGTAGTAACATCGTCCCGCCACTAGATGTCAGTTTTCCCGCAACTATAAACAATGTCACGAAATGTCCAAAAAGAGAAGAAGTGATTCAGAATGACGAGTTTAAAGTGTAACTCACCCCGATATGAACCCATTTTGGCAGATAAACTGTATAAACTGAATTATGGACTTCGGATTCAGATACACCTCATCTGGACCAGAACTAAAGCAGGAAGCAGTTTGTGATTGTTGGTCCCTGCAGAGAGACTCCCAGACGATCCTATTCACCTTCAGGCCAAACTTTGGCAAAGTTTGGCAAAGCAGGTGTAGCCATGATGCTGTGAAGCACATTATATTATCTTAGCACTACTCTCCATCTTTTGTATTTGCAGTTATAAAGTCAATAATTTTATTTGACAGTAACATAACATTACCCTTGATGATAAGATAAGATTGATGTCACATTGGAGAAATTCACTTGTCACATCGGCTCAATAGTCAGTCAATAGTCAGGGGTAGGAAAGGGTGCATCAGTTATATACTGTCATGATTTATGTGAACCCGAACACAGCCACACGCAAGCAGAGCTTAGTTTAGAACGTTTATTGAAGGTGGTGAATAGTGGAGGATGGATAAACCAACAGTCTGTACCGGGCTGGAGCAGGAGGATAGTGATGGCAGGAACTGGCAGTTCGGCAGGTGAATACTTGCAGTCCGAGCAACAGCAGCACGTCAGGATGAATACTTGCAGGACAGGATTAACAGCAGACCATCTGAGTGAATACTGGCAGGACTGGATTAACAGCAGAACATCTGAGTGAATACTTGCAGGACTGGATTAACAGCAGAACATCTGAGTGAATACTTGCAGGACTGGAGACGAAGGGAAATCAGGCTGGCAAGAAAAGGTAGGCGAGCAGTCATGAGCAGAGGTAACAGTAACCAACAGAACGAACCGACAGGGGAGGACTGAATGCAGGGAGCTTAAATAGGAAGGCTGACAGGTGTGATGAGTACTGGCTGATTAGTGACTGACAGGTGTAGATGATTACTGAGCATGGAATCAGGAGCTGTATGGAAGGTGGAGAGTGCCATGAAATGTCCATGGTGCAGCAGGCAAGGCTGCACCATGACATCACCCCCCCCCCCTTAAGGCCGGCTTCCAGACGGCCCAAAAAGAATCCAATAAAAAAAAAAAAAAAAAAAAAAAAAGACCAACCCAGGGTGGGCGGAGGGAGGTACTGGATGGAGGGCTAGAGTCTAAACCAAAACTTCCCAACCAGGACAACCCAAAATAAAGAAGAAAACGTAGGCAAACAAGAAAGCGTCTAAACTACACTGGCAGTAAAAAAACTAAGAAAACGGTGGGGGCAACTAGAGGGCAAAGGAAAACGCCATGGGGAAAACAGGCGTACAACAACGCCAGGGGAAAACGCTGGAGTGTAAGAAAAATGCCAGCACGTAAGGAAACGGGAATCTCTATGACACCAGGGAAACAGATTTACCAAATACCAAGAAACAGAAAATCCAAAACACCAGGGAACAGAGGGCGTCCAAACATGCCAGGGAAACAAAGGTAATCTAACATAACATAGGAGCACTAGCAAGCACTATGGTAACACCCAACATAAACAAGCACTAAGAACTCAAAAACTAAAGAATGCTAGGAAAAAACTAAGAACCGCTGAATAACTCTGAAACTAAGGGATGCCATGTAACTCAAAAACTAAGGAGTGAAAAATAACTCAAAAATAAAGGCGTGCTAAATAAAAACTAAGGGGTGCTAAACAACTCAAGAACTAAGGCAGAACTAGAACAAATGTAACTAGAGAGCACCGGGGCCTTATGGGCACACACAGCGACGGCTGCTAGGAGACCGGCAGCAGCTAGGCCACATAGAGTAGTCGTGGAGGACGGCCAGGACGTGGCAGGCGGCGGAGCAACATCGCCCGATCGAAACATTGAGGAGGGCGGCCCCGACGTGGCAGAGCCAGACGTGGGTGTCGCGGTGGGCGACCCCGACGATGCAGAGTCAGACGTGAGCGTTGAGGTGGGCAACCCCGACAACGCAGAACTAGACTTGGGCGTCGAGGTGGGCGACCCCGACGGCGGAGCCGGCAGGCCCGAAAGGGGTGTCGCGGAGGACGACCCCGACGTGGCAGGGCTGAATGCAGGCGTGGCGGAGGACGACCCCGACGTAGTGACATGGTCTGTTGTGGCTGGCGGCAGAAGAGGACCCTGGAAAACACTGGGTTACAGACTAAGGGTGGCGTCAAGCCACAGGACACAGGACTACATGCTACGGAGGTTGCAGGGCTACGGAGGTCACAGGGCTACACGGTTCAGGAGATTCCTGGCTACCGGCTACCGGAGGCCCTGGGCTACAGGACACAAGAGGCGCCGGGCTACAGGACACAAGAGGCGCCGGGCTACAGGACACAAGAGGCGCCGGGCTACAGGACACAAGAGGCGCCGGGCTACAGGACACAAGAGGCGCCGGGCTACAGGACACAAGAGGCGCCGGGCTACAGGACACAAGAGGCGCCGGGCTACAGGACACAAGAGGCGCCTGGCTACAGGACACAAGAGGCGCCTGGCTACAGGCCTCGGGAAACGCCTGGCTACAGGCCTCGGGAAACGCCTGGCTACAGGCCTCGGGAAACGCCTGGCTACAGGCCTCGGGAAACGCCTGGCTACAGGCCTCGGGAAACGCCTGGCTACAGGCCTCGGGAAACGCCTGGCTACAGGCCTCGGGAAACGCCTGGCTACAGGCCTCGGGAAACGCCTGGCTACAGGCCTCAGGAAACGCCTGGCTACAGGCCTCAGGAAACTGCGGACCCTCCTGGGTCTCCAAGTCAATGGTAGGCAGCTGACCCTCCTAGGTCTCTGCGTCGACGGCGGGCGGCAGGCCCTCCTGGGTCTCTGCGTCGACGGCGGGCGGCAGACCCTCCTGGGTCTCTGCGTCGACGGCGGGCGGCAGACCCTCCTGGGTCTCTGCGTCGACGGCGGGCGGCAGACCCACCTGGGTCTCTGCGTCGACGGCGGGCACACCTGGGTCCCCGTGTCGCAGACAGACGGTGAACCCTCCTGGGTTACTGCGTCACGTGTAGGCGGCGAACCCTCCTGGGTTACTGCGTCATGTGTAGGTGGCGAACCCTCCTGGGTTACTGCGTCACGTGTAGGCGGCGGACCCATCTGGGTCTCCGCGTCACAGATAGGCGACGGACCCTCCTGGGTCTCCGTGTCGCATACAGGCGACGGACCCTCCTGGGTCCCCACGTTGGACGGCAGACTGGCATGCTGTAGACCCGCGTCGGGCGCCGGACTGGCGAGCTCGAGAACTGACTCTTTGGCTGCGGGCTGAATATGAACTGATGTCTTTGCCTTGGTCTGAGCAGGAATTGAACCTTTGGCTGCAGGCTGAGCAGGAACTGAAACTTTGGCTGTGGTGGGTTGATAAGGAAACAGTTCCTCCCTATCCCCGTAAAAGAAGTCCCATAGCTGGGTCTCATGGATCCGGGGTGCTCTAGCCGGACTCACCCGAGTAGCAGCAGTAACTGTATCCGGCTGACTCACCAGGGGAAGGGAGGTGACGTCAGCTCCAGTAGGTGCAGCAGCGGCGTCTGGCTGGGCATAGAGGGAGGTCTTGTGCCGGCGCCCCCGGCGTCTGCGCTGGGAGGAACCGTACAACCAAGGAGTGGCTGCAGCTGGCGATGAAGCAGCGGGAGCTGCGGCAGACTTAGCAGCATCATCAGCAGGATCGGCAGGTGTAGCAGAGACAGCTGATATGGAGGAGGCATGTGAAGCAGCAGTGAGAGGGACCGAGGATGAATCAGCGGCTGAAGACTTCACTCGAGGAGCCAGCTGAGTGTCGCAGAGGTGGTGACAGAGATGACCGGGAACCGAAGGGCGCTTTTCCTGGCACACTGAAGTGACCGTGATGACGTTGGGTGGTGGAGACGCTGCGTTGTTGTCAGACTGAGCTGCAGAAGTGTGCTTGCGGCGACAATCCCGGCTTTTGCGCAGGGAGAAACCGGACACCGAAAGGCAGACTGCTCCTGACGCTAAAACAGTGGAAGTTGCGGCCGAAACAGCAGCAACTGGAACCGCAGCATCGGCGAAGACAGCAGCGGCGAGAGGAGCTGAGGTTGGATCTGTGGCTGGGTCCACAGCGGGCTCAGCAGCAGCAGCTAATATGGACAGGCTGGTGGCCGGAGGTTTGGGTGGGGGCGACCTGCCGTAGAGCTGGGCAAATGCAGCCTTCTCGCTCCATTCTAGCTCCTTCGTCAGCCCAGAGAGCTCGAAAAACGGGATGAGCTCCTCCTTGCTCCTCAGCAGATTCCGTACCCGAACCAGCGCATCCAATTGCCTCCAAGGTGGACTGAGCATGGCAATTTCATCCAAGCACTCCCGGACCTGGGCCATGAGCTGCTCCGCGCTGATCCGGAGATCATGCTCTGTTGTGCTGTTGTCTGGAAGCAGAGCAAAATCCCTCCTGACAGCCCCTGCATCGAGGTTCTGTGTGAGTGTCGGGTTCATGTGGTCGGTTCGTTCTGTCATGATTTATGTGAACCCGAACACAGCCACACGCAAGCAGAGCTTAGTTTAGAACGTTTATTGAAGGTGGTGAATAGTGGAGGATGGATAAACCAACAGTCTGTACCGGGCTGGAGCAGGAGGATAGTGATGGCAGGAACTGGCAGTTCGGCAGGTGAATACTTGCAGTCCGAGCAACAGCAGCACGTCAGGATGAATACTTGCAGGACAGGATTAACAGCAGACCATCTGAGTGAATACTGGCAGGACTGGATTAACAGCAGAACATCTGAGTGAATACTTGCAGGACTGGATTAACAGCAGAACATCTGAGTGAATACTTGCAGGACTGGAGACGAAGGGAAATCAGGCTGGCAAGAAAAGGTAGGCGAGCAGTCATGAGCAGAGGTAACAGTAACCAACAGAACGAACCGACAGGGGAGGACTGAATGCAGGGAGCTTAAAGGTCAAATACAAAGGAGTGCGCCTAGAGCAGTTTTATTGTGTATGATGATAGACTATCGTTTTTTTATCTATGTGGCTGGTCGAAATCGCGTTAAAAATGCTACATGTAATAAAAATCGAGAGAGTTTCACAGTATGCTGCGCGCCTCCAGGATCCGAGAATCCAGCGAGAGCAGTCACGTGACGAAAACAGCTGTGACGTCACGGTAGTCAAACGTCCTCAAGCGGCTATCAAAAACCACTACTTCACGCATTGTTAAGTAGTCTAAAAGGATCGTTAAAAAGTCATTACAATGGTGTATTGTACTGCTGCCAATTGTAGAAATGGCTTTGGATCGGGAAAAGCAATGTTTAATTATCCGAAGGACCCGGTTTTGCTTCAAATTTGGATCCGAAAAGTAAATAGATTAGACAGACATCAACCGGACAATCTGTGGCGTCCAAGCCGATACAGCAAACTGTGTGCTGATCACTTCACGGCAGATTCTTTTGTCGTCAATCCTGATCTCGCAGCATCAATCGGATTCAATATATCAAAATTACAGCTTAAACCAGATGCCATTCCTACCCTGAAAATGGGGCACCCCGAGCCCACGGACACGGTGAAAAAACGTCGAACGTCGGCCTATGAAAAACGTCAACGAGCTGAGGTAAACATTAAAATATATAAATTTTAAAATTAAAAATATATATAAAAAAAATCAAAATTAAATATATTAACATTAATATAGCTAGCAAGTATGTATTTGTTGAAGCTTTACCTTTCCATCAAGTCTCTACACCTGCTTTTCCATGCTAGAGAGAAAGAGGGGGTTGCTAGCAGGTTGCTAGTTCATCCCAGTGACAAATGCACACAAACACAATTATGAGTAACCCGTTTATTTGGACTATGGGAAGAATCAGGAGTAGCTGATTTATTTTTATTATTTTGTCCTCCAGTTCTCCAGTTTTCTTGAACGTAACATTGCTGGTCAAGGACTGTAGGGCCGCCTTCTGGGGCTCGAGGTCCACGGACAGGTTCTACAGAAACAGAGAGATTAGATGTCAATTCATGTAGGCACTGCCAAATAAAGACAAACTTTTAAAACCAAATCCTTTGCGCATTTATATTTTATATATATATATATATATTTATTTATTTATTTATTTTTATCCACTGTAATCTCTTCCATTACATATATTTCAGACAGTTAGCTGTGCTCTACAAGCTTATGAGGCAAGTGTATGTCAAATGGAGTCGTCGGATGATGCAGAGGCTTGCTATGAAACCGACATCTCAACGAATGCCAAGCCTAATGTGTCTTTTGAACTACCTCTGACCACCCATGCATGTGTACAGACAATGTCAACTGGAATGGTATGTAGGACTGGGTCCAATATAAATTTAAAAATTCCTTCCATAAAACTTAACTTTCTCTACAAAAGACTTGAGAATTAGAATTTTATAAATCCCGACCCAAAGATCTTTTGAAAACTTATTTTCAGAATTGTAAACATTTCATTTTTTATTAATTTTCAGAATAAAATGTCACAGACTGAAACAGTTGTGAAATGCACTAAATCATGTCAAACTCCAAAATCCTGGCATGTCACTCCAGTTGCCAAATGTCATCATGGGACCCAAAGCCTGCTTTCAAGAGCAAAGGATTTTTCCTGCCAGGTTAAGCTCGGCAACTCGGTTGAAAAGAACTGTTCTTCAATGGAAGTGGATTTTTCAGACGACAGTAGTGCTGCTGCTGCTGATGATGATGGTGATTTAGACTACATTCCTGAGGAAGATGAAGACTCTGACCGAGATTTTGAAATGGAAATGAGCGATGAGTAAGTAAAAACATAAAATAACACAATGGATTAATTTAAAATTGTGATCATTAAATTTTGTATTTATCTTTTTTTGTTTAGAGAATATACTCACACCCCTATGAGAGAGAGGAAGTTCATAGTCTTCGAATCGTGTCTTCAGTCCCTCCTAGCCTTGTGTTTTTTATGTGGGAATGCCTGCAAAATAATATCTACAAAGGTATCGGGCACCATGGTGACCTTGACATCACAGTGTAGTGTTGACCCCTCTCATGTGAAGACCTGGAAAAGTCAGCCATCACATGGCACCATGGCACTTGGCAACTTACAGCTAGCCGCTTCCATAATGTTTAGTGGATGTAGTACTGTGAAGGCAGTCAATTGTTTTAAATTTATGAGGATTTCAACATTCTGCGTCAGTACTTATTATAACATACAGAAGGCATACCTTATTCCAGCTGTGAATAGTCTCTGGTCAAAAAAGCAAGAGCTGCTCATCTGTGATGTCAAAAAAAAGAGCAAAGTCAGATTAGGTGGAGATGCCAGATGCTGCTCACCAGGGCACACTGCCAAGTACGGTAGCTACTCCCTTATGGACATGGACACCTCCAAAGTGTTGGACATGCAGCTTGTACAGGTAAGGTTGTGCTGTTAAAATACCCAGATTCTTATTTGATACCATGGTTTTTGTGAGTAAAGCAACATCTGAGTCCACAAAAGTTAAAGGTATACTATGCAACCGGGGTTGATTTTCCAGCGAGGCTCCCCCCAGAGGGCGAAAGTAAAAGTGCACTGTCGTAAAGATGCTCAGCTGTTCTTGTTTCTCCATCAAGCCAGGCGCGGTTGTTTTGAGCTTAGCAGACAGGCGAACGCAACGAAAAGTGGAAAAAACAGCAGTACAAACAATGACTAACACAGTTAAGGTATGAACATCAAGCTTCCCGCAGCGCTATCTTGGTGAGGCGGCTGCCTCGCCAAGCTGCGGCCTCGCCAGTTTTATTTAATTATTATTATTATTATTATTATTATTATTATTATTATTATTATTATTATTATGTTTTTATGTTGGCGAGACGCTACCGCCACCGCCTCGCCAAGCCGCAGCCTCGGCCCCCGCGGTAGCGACTCGCCAACATAAAAAAATAAAATAAAATAATAATAATAACAATAATAATAAAACTCGATATGCTTGCATGTTTATCTGACGTTAACACGCAGTTCTTTGTTGTTGCTTTCGCGCGTGCATATAGTGAATGGCAGGGCAAAAACACATGGAGTTCTCCCCGTAAAGCGAGACTTCTGTGTGTGCGGGCCGAGAGCTCTTGCAATTGCAAGTGCGGTATTTCCCCCACAGACCCCCAGGGCGGCCGAGAAAACCTTTGTTCGACCTGAAATGACTCATTTAATCATCCAAATCGGTATGGAACACATTAATTAACTGAAAAATGTTGCATAGTATGCCTTTAACAAACAATATATATTGGATTTAGTGAACGTCATGTTAGCGTGGTTTTTAATTGAGTACTCTTTCAATTACAGGATTATAGATTAACTAATATTATACTTAACCATTTTTTCAGTGTACAGAAGTGAAAAACTCATACGCAATGGAGTTGGAAGGCCTAAAGAGGTCACTTCAATTCCTAGAAGATGCTGGAGTCACTGTTACTGACTTGACAACAGACCGTCATTCCAGTGTTAAAAAGTTTATGCGCGAGATTTATCCATCAATTAATCACTGGTTTGATGCCTGGCATATAGCAAAAGGTAGGCAGAATGGCTTGAATTATATCAATCATGGCAAAAAAAAGTAGGTAAATGTTTACAAAGATATATATATATATAGTTATGTAAGGTTAGAAATATGGATATTATATATGGATAATTATATAATACACATTTACATCTTCCAGGTATTACAAAAAAGCTTGACGCATCATCAAAGAAAAAGTTATGTCACACCATCTCACCGTGGATCCACAGCATCTCCAACCATGTATATTGGTGTGGGGCAAGCAGTGATGGAAATGCTGAGCTGGTTGTGGCCAAGTGGAAGTCGGTGATGAACCACATTGTAGACATCCACGAACACCCATTTGAGAACTTTCCAACCTGTGCACATGATGAGTTGGTAGAGGACAGAGAGTGGATTGCAGAAGGTGAAAAATTATTTTCAGCTTTTTCAAAAGTCAATCTCCTAAGGGCTTTTCATAATACTTCCTTCACAATCACTGCAGGTTCAAGGGCCCATGTTGAGGTGAAATCAATTGTCACTAACCGTACTCTGCTTGCCGACATTGGTAAATTGTCACCTCATGTGCAGACGTCAAGTGTTGAAAGCTACCACAAGGTGGTGTGCTTCTTTGCACCAAAGTTCTTACACTTCTTCTACCACAGTATGAATGCCAGGTAGGTTGCTTAAATCCTGAATGAATAATAACTTAACTGACATATTGTCATCCTAATTCCAAGTATTATTTCATCATGAAAATTTCTGTTACAGATTGATGCTTGCCATTCTCCATTTCAATGAGAATTCCAACAGACAGCAGGCTAAGAACAAAGCTGGAAAAGAAATGTGGCAGCTCTCATTTCCAAAGGCAAAAAAAGGAGAACCAGTAGCCAAACAAGTTAAAGTCCCTTGTACTTATGGTGTGTACTTGGTATAATGTTCAATTTCACACTTGGCTTTTCAACTTTCATGCATGAAATGCTTATTGTTTCTATTTCAGCATACATTGATGAGTTGTTGGATGAAGTAATGGCTCGTCGGGAGGCCATACCTTCTTATGAAGTTGCAAGGCAAGATTTAGAAGCCCAAATTGCTCCTGAATACGTGAAAGACCAATATGACAAGGTCGATAAACTCACAGTTGTGGCAACTAGGAAGTCGAGGTTCACACAGTTGGGTATTTAAAACCAGTGTAGTCTGCTGACTCCCAGGTCTCTCTTATTTTATTTACTGCACAGGATGGAAGAACTTTCCTATTTCCTTTTCCAATGCGTCCCCAAATCCATCTGATCATTCTTCTATATGCAATGTACCTGTAAATCCTAAAATAGAAAGAAAATGTGATGCAAAAAGTGTTTAGACCTGTAATAAAATTTCAAAATTATTGTAATGCTGTTTTAAACTATAGGCCCTACTTAAGTGATATGTTCTGAATGCAATTGATGTTATATTTGTTTGCTAAGTACATGTAAATGATTGTTTTTGTGTTTTACTAAAGCAATGTAGTTATATTTCAATGTTTTTTGCTGTTTCTAAATAAAATATATAGGCCTATGGTGCAGAAACAACTGCATTTAATTTACAGTAAAATAACTACATCACAGGTGCATACAGTGTAGGACTAGAATTTAGCACTAATACATGTATTTTCAATAAACAATTTTTCAACTACTTACTCGTTTACTGGTTCATCATTTCCAAGAGGACCATGTCCCTCCAAAAATTCAACAAAAGATGCCTTGAGGACATACTGGTTGAGGCAGTTTCCCTGAAAGCCTTCATGTAAGGTTATACATTGCAGCCCAGCTGACTCGACTTCCTGATCAACAAGGTGCGTTTCTGTGCAGCACTTGCATTCATCCACTGTGGGCATAATCACACAGTTGCCACATTTGCACCTGTAAAATATAAACAATCCCGATTCATAATCACCCACCTAAAAATATGAATTAGTAATGGTCAAATGGCTAATGTTAGTTTTTGTCTACTATGCCTACAGTACGAGGTTGCTTAAAAATTCAAATCAAAAACACGAAAGAAGTAGCTTAGCATTAGCATCAATTTGAATTTAATTAGACATAAAAGTAATTAAATCGACATCACTCTCAGAGGGGTCACTACTCGAAAGTAAAAAAAAAATCGTAGAATCAAAAAACATACCAGTCAGTATTTGTCAGTCGATGGGAACGGTCGCCAATATCCTCTTCACTGGCAGATTCTGAGTCGGACGACGACGTTGTCGGCCTACTAGCGTGGTCATCATCGCTACTCCTACTTTCTCCACTTTCCTCGGTGTTGTCCCGTAATTCACGCCTAACTAACGGCTCAAACGCATATGGCTGGACACAGCACTCCTCGTTTTTAACATTAAGTTGGCTCGCTTCGTATTCGTCCTCGTTTAAACATACAAACTCCATCGCAAAGGTGAAAAAATACTGACACGCTATGTAAAATGACCGCTTCCCGACTACCTCCTAACTAGTGTGACGTCACGGAATTCTACAGCGGCTCCTCGTGGGTCACGTGACTGAATGAGGAATTTTGCGTTGTCTGCTATTTCAGTGAATTATTTTGTGCTATAAACAAAAAAAAAGTTAGAATTTTTTTTTTTTTCACTTGTGATGTTTTTAATTTTGTACATACTATAAAATGAGAAACTATAAGTATGTGGTTTTCTATTTGAACTTTAAATAGGAAGGCTGACAGGTGTGATGAGTACTGGCTGATTAGTGACTGACAGGTGTAGATGATTACAGAGCATGGAATCAGGAGCTGTATGGAAGGTGGAGAGTGCCATGAAATGTCCATGGTGCAGCAGGCAAGGCTGCACCATGACATATACAGTGGATCAAAAAAAAAAAGAGAAAAAAATAAGAATAAAAAAAAAAAATACAAAAGGAATTGGAGGAGGCAGATGATGTAGTGTGTACTTCCCGGTTATATATACACACACACACACACACACACACACACACACACACACACACACATATATATATATATATATATATATATATATATATATATATATATATATATATATATATATATATATATATATATATATATACATATATATACATACATACCTTCATACATATATATATATATATATATATATATATATATATATATATGTATATGCACATATACACATGCCTACATACACATGTACTGAAATATATTCACTTGGTGATAGATGACTGTATCTACCTTGAATCTTCATCCACATCCTCATCCTCAGAATTTCGGAAAAACAAAACAAAACAAAAAACACACAGAGGTCCAACCCCAAACATGAAACTTAATTTACAGATCTTTAACAGCTGGTGTTCACCACTGCCAGCAGCAAATTGAAGAAACAAATGCAGCTTGTCCTATAACTACAAAGAAGAAAAAGTAAGAGAGTAAAAAATATATTTTATGAATGATAGCAGACGGTATCTAAAATATATTTAAGGCTGAAAAAACACTAAGGCCATGTTTAAATCAGGCACGTTTTGAACATTTTTGCTTTAAATTCAGTTGACATGGGAAGCATGTGGACCGAGGTAGTCCGGTCATGAGTTCATCCTGTAATGGGTGGGTTGCCAGTTCAAATCTTTCTCAGTCAGTCACGGCTACAATGTAGCTAACCACCATCAGCGTGTGAATGAATGACTGAATGTAGTGTAAAGGACCATAGAAGTGCAGGCCATTTACCATTGGTGGAAGATAACTATATTCAAATTACTGTTTCCTTTAATTAACATGTGGGGATATATTACAATCCTGTCAACTTTTACTGTTTTATGACCCTACAATAAAACGTCAAAGGTTAGACTGTGTCTTCACTTTTGACGTTTTTATGAGCTCCCATGATAATATAGAAAAATGTTAGATACGCGCTCATGTGCACTTTTGCACTTATCAACTTTCCCCATAGCATTGACTGAACTTGATTTAACACGTACAACAACATTTCTCATAAAGTTATTGCTTGTGACAATACTATGTGGGGTAGTTTCTGCTTAAATCTGTACGACAGACAACACAGATTTCACTCTGTGACCATCGTGCCTTTGGGTATTAAAACATCTTGTGTATCTTAAAATGCAACAAACCGCAAGCACTGCTTATGTTCTGCTCTCATTGGTTTGGTCATAGATGTCACATGTTACCATACATGTCTAAACACCCACCGGAGGTTAGTGTTTTTTTCCATCGGTGATGGATACATAATCCGTTTGAACAAGCAGGAGTACGTTAACAATGACCTGCCAAATTTCTTGAACGTCATTTCAAGAAATTACTTTTACTGTTTTACCCCTTATTACTATTATAACCTCTTATAACTATTAAAAACTTTGATAGGTACTCTCCCTCCCTATCCACTATTTTAAACATTCATTAAACAACACAAAGAAGATAGACAACAGGGTTAGATCTTGCAAGGAGACCAGCAGAGAGATGAATTCCTTTACATCTCTTTCCTGTTCTGAAATCCACTCTGCTGCTGCTGTACTTTTATTATCTCAAAAAGGGAGGGCCTTAGTTTCATTGCAGAGCTTAAGGAAGGGGGAAACATACTTTAGTGTGACCTTTGACATCATAAACTAGCAATTTCAGGTATACAGCCTTGACAATTGACCATTCAGTGACCAGGAAAAGGAGAATACACGCATAGCTGGGTGCAATTCATCACAGATAAGATCTTTATAAAAACAATCAACATTTATGGTGAGGCTGTTTCCTGCACCAGACCTTACACTGTAACATAGGTAAGAGATATCGGTCCTCTGAAAAACACTCTGATGTCTGAATAAACTCAAACCTTAAAACCTTTTCAATAGTAATGAGTAAATATGTGATACATGCAATAAACATGTAGAGAATAATAAAAATAACTCTAACAAACTTTAAGAAGCGTTTGTTTCTTAAAGAAAAACAATAACATCAAACTCCTGCCATTCCACTGTTCTGAAAGCTTGAGGCCACCAGATCATTCTTCTCTCTGATTGGTTGATTGCAGAGACTCCTGGACCCATGTAGAGGCCAAAGGTTCTGTGGGTTCCTCCAGGCCTAGCTCCTCTCAGGTTGTAAAGCTGCATATTGTGATGCTGATGGTTGCTTCATGCATTTCATGCTCGACTGACGGATCTTTGGACCTCTATTGTTACACATCTTTAAACTGCTGCATCTAAAGCTTCTTATCATAATTTTCATTTCTGCAGCTCAGGTGGGGAGGTTCTTCTGGGAGTGCTCGCTCCCCTTCCTAGGGTTGAACACCCATCGCTCCTCTGGGGGTTTGCCTCCTTATGCAGATCTGTAGGAGCTATGGGGGCTTCTTCCCATTCTTTATCACTATTATCTACATTCGCAACATTTTTTTCAGTTTCTTTTAAAAATGTATTTTCCTTCAGTATTCTTAGGCTGGTTTGGTTTTTAGGATTTATAAAAAGAAAATATCTGCTGTCACTTGGACAAAAACCTTAAAAAGAAATACCAAAAAGGTTGTTTTTTATCTGATGTCTGAAAATGAAGGAGAACCTGTTCAGCTGCAAGCAAAGTTAAAATGAAACCTTGGTAGAAAAAAAACAGGTTTAGGCTCCACCTCTCACCTAACACACCTGAAACAGCCTGGAACCAGTTTTTCATTTCTGTCATAGAGACAAACCAGCAGCTTCGTCTGAGTCCAGGAGAGAAAAGAGGAAACCTCCAACCCTGAAGGTGAGTTGGACCCAGAACATCAATCAGAGTCACTTTGAGGAACGTTAGTAGAGGAGGGAGGAGAACCATGACTGACTGGACCTTCTGTGTTTTCAGCTTCACTCAGAGACTAAATGGCTTCCAGATTAGAGGAGGATCTCTGCTGTCCGGTCTGTCAGGACGTCTTTAAGGATCCGGTTCTTCTGTCATGTAGCCACAGCTTCTGTAAGGAGTGTCTGAAGAACTGGTGGAGAGAGAAACCAGCACAAGAGTGTCCAGTTTGTAAGAGAATATCCATCACCAGAGATCCACCCTGTAATCTGGCTCTGAAGAACCTGTGTGAGACCTTCCTACAGCAGAGAGACCAGAGAGCTTCAGAGGGTCTCTGCAGTCTGCACTCTGAGAAACTCAAACTCTTCTGTCTGGACCATCAGCAGCCAGTGTGTCTCGTCTGCAAAGATTCAAAAAAACACACCAAGCACAGATTCAGACCCATCGATGAAGCTGCTGAGGAACACAAGAAGAACCTTCAGAAAACTCTGGAACCTTTAAAGAAGAACCTGGAGCTCAGGAAGAAAGTTCTAAAGAAGTTTGATCAGACAGCAGAACACATGAAGGTCCAGGCCCGACACACAGAGAGGCTGATTAAGGAGCAGTTTAAGAAGCTTCATCAGTTTCTAGCAGAGGAAGAGGAGGCCAGGCTGGCTGCACTGAGGGATGAAGAGGAGCAGAAGAGTGGGATGATGAAGGAGAAGATGGAGTCTCTGAGCAGAGAGATAGCAGCTCTTTCAGACACAGTCAGAGCCACAGAGGAGGAGCTGAGAGCTGAAGACGTCTCATTCCTGCACAACTACAAGGCTGCAGTGGAAAGAGTCCAGCGCTGCCCCCTGCTGGAGGATCCACAGCTGCCCTCAGGAGCTCTGATAGACCAGGCCAAACATCTGGGCAACCTGGCCTTCAACATCTGGAGCAACATGGAGAACATGGTCTCCTACACTCCTCTCATCCTGGACCCAAACACCGCTCATCCTAAACTCATCCTGTCTGAAGATCTGACCAGTTTGACTTTAGGAGAGGAACAGCAGCTTCCTGATAATCCAGAGAGGTTTAAATGGTATTCTGTCCTGAGTTCTGAGGGCTTCAACTCAGGAAACCACAGCTGGGATGTTGATGTTGGAGACAGTGAAGTCTGGGAGGTTGGTGTGATTGAAGAGTCTGTCCAGAGGAAGGGAGTCATAGAGTCTGGATGGTTGGTTCTATGGTTCTATGAAGGTGAATACTCAGCAGTGTCTCCTCCATCTCCTTCCATTGATCTCTCAGTCCAGAAGAAGCACCAGAGAATCAGAGTGAATCTGGACTGGGACAGAGGAAAGCTGTCCTTCTCTGATCTGGACACTAACTCACACATACACACTTTCACACACACCTTCACTGACAAGATGTTTCCATTCTTCTACACTGGGGATAAAGTAAAAATCCTACCGATGAAGATCTCAGTGAGCAAACAGCAGCTCTGATGTTCTCAGCATGAAGACCACAAAGTTCAGATTAAAACCTTGATGATCTGATTGAAACTCAGTGATTTGAAACAGAATCTTGGAGCTTTTAATTCTGAATTACTTTGAATTTAAAGTTAGTTCTTGGGTTACTTTATATTTTGGGTTATTAACCAGATTTATTTGTAGGTTAATAATTAATTGAAATGTTTAATAAAATTCACTGGATTTTATTTAGGGGATTTAGAGGGAAGAGTCCTGAATGTAAATGCATGCCACACTTTTCAGATATTTGTTTTTACATTTTCAATTTTCTCCACTTAATAAAATCTCAGCAGATTTATTGACATTTATGTTTTTAATGCTGCAAAACGTGGAAAAGTTAAAGGGGGATGAAATCTTCTGCAGGACGCTGGATGGGAAGCTGAATAGTTTTTATAGTAAATGTTAAATTAATGAGAAAAAATTTATAAATTTTATTATTAAAATGGAATGACTCTGGTGCAAAGCCATGTCTCGTGTAAATGAGCAAGTAGCTTTATACTTTGGAATAATAATCAATAACGAAGAAAATCTATTAGCATTTAAACATCCTGTGGACGCACACTTGATATGCATCTGTTATTTTGATGCATTTCCTCAACATTAAGATTTTTTTCCTCAGTATTTGAACTTTATTCTGTTAGAAAACGAAAAAATAACTACCAGGTTTGTTTTCCTTGATTGATCCAGAAACTCCTTCGTGGCTGATTGTATTACATTTTTTGCAAATCAACTAAGACTAAACAAACTAACGGCCCACACACGTAAAAGAAGAGTTTTACTCTGTTTATTCAGCTTAATTAGAACCAAAAGTCCACCTTCTCCTATCATTTAAAGTAAATTGAGTTTTTTACCATATGAAACTTTGTTCAGAAAATAATAAAGTTTATATCTTGTCTGTTTACAATATTAATTTGTTTCTAGTCACGCTGATGACCAAATATTATATATTTGCAAAATATTACTACAGTCACATCTCTTCATTTGCTCCGTTAACGCTGCTGTTGTTCAATAAAGTTTGGTTCAAAGAAATGGAGAAGAAATTGATGCGGCTGCCGCTGATTGGCCCGTCCACGCATCAGGTGACCCGGAAGTGAAGTTACTGATGTGTTTGTGGAGTGGAGGACTAGTCTGACCAGGTTCTTCGGTGTTCGGGGGGATTTTCTGCTGGACGCGATGGAGACGTTAAACAAACTGAAGTGTCTGGACGCTTATCCCAAAACTCAGGAGTAGTGATGGCTCGATGAGGCGTTATGAAGCGTTTCGACACGTTGCCAAACTGTATTGATACTGTGTCACTAAATACTGACACCTGCTGGACGTTAAAAATCCCTACAGGCAACCTAGTTGACAGACTTAACTGACACTGATTGATGACCTAGTATACACAATAATACAACTTAAGTAATTGTGTGTTGCATTGTATTATTTCATATTTTCATTTCAATTTAAAATATCTTTGATTTTTTTTTTTTAGATACAGTCAATAAAGTATGTGAACCTGTATCATAACGTAATAACCTCTGAGTAAACATGTTGTGAATGAGGATGCTTGTGGACTGGCTTTTTTTTTTTTTTTTTTTTGCAAAATTTAATTAAAAAAAGAAGTTATTTCAACGTTTTGATATTAAGTCTGTTACGCTTTTTTTGATATCACTTCTCCAGCTGTAGAAAACAGCCGCTCACACACAGATGACGCTGGCGTGCAGAGAAATTGTTATGAAAAGCAGAAGAGGTTTGGACAGACTGTCTTTTGGTTTTTCCAGTCTATCATAGGATCCTGGGACCCTCTGCTAAGTATCTATGCACCTCCTGGATGTCATCAGCTGTGGCAGTTTGGGTCTGCCTGCCCACTTCAATGTTAAGATGTTGCCAAATGTTATGTAAAAAGAACAAAGTGGCATTTTAGTACATGATTTATAAACAACAAACTGCTCAATAACATGCCTGAAGTAGGGGCAGACAGCTTTTGTGAAGATGGTCCTGGCTGGGGCTCATTTGGGGTTGTCAGATAATTTATTTCAATATTCTCAGCCGCACATCGCTTTACAACGAAGGAACGCTCTCAGTTCTGAACAATTTCTTTGTGCTGCTCTTCATTTTTATGCCAACGGCAGCTTTTTAATAACGTACGAGATGCAGAATTTTTTTCAGAGGCAACTGTATGTTGCGCTATCAGAAATGTTACTCAGTTATAGTTTAAAGGTGTTCCAGAATGAAAGCAATAATTTATTCTGTATCACATTTTGGCCCTTCAAGCTCTAATTTTCCATTCTATATAGTCTATGTGGTAATATAAAGCGAGGTTGGCACAAATTAAACACCTACAAGATAATCAGTGTCAACTCATTGTTAGAAGGATTGGTGAACAATGGCAAAAAGATGAGCATATCAGTTATTTCAATAACACACACCATCCCGTCGTTAATTGCATGTGTTGAATATAGCCAATTAATGCTTTAGTTGAGTACCGTTAAACATAAGGAAACTTTTAACTTAACCTTACCTGGTTAAGCTGTACTTCATCATGATTTGCTGCCATGTCATTTCAATGTTTTTAGTAATCAATGCCCCCCCCCCCCGCCCCCCACATACTCCCCCTTTAGTGTTGAACGAGTGAAGTGTGAGAAAACGGCCTTATTTCTCCATCACATAACGTTCATATTGCGCATGCATTAACTTTTTCAACAATTCTCTCTTGAGGTTTTCAGCAGCAACGGCGTTGTTTCTTATCGTTTAATATCATCCATATGCCTTCTTTAAAGATTTCTAATTTTACTCGCAGGATATGCACACTTCCAAGCTTTTTTCCTGTCGTTGCCATGGTGAATCACGTTATTTGCGTTCCAGTGATCGGGCGTTTTTTCATGCTCACGTTCAATGGTTGATCGGACGCTGTTGTGTTTAGTTACCTGACTTATATCATCTGTTCTGAAACCAGAAACACTGAGTATGACAGAGTGATGTAGAACTACTCAGAGTAGCAGCTTTTCTACTCAGTGTAGATTTTTGCTGAAACGGAGCTCAGATGTCCTCCAGTAGCCTAAGCCTATAGCAGCATAACTATAGATGTAGCCCAGGGTAACATGAGCCACTTTAACTAGAAGCTTTGCCGAAAAGGAAAGTTTTACGCTGCAAAAACGGAACTAAAACTAAGTAACATTTTCTCATGAGTGTATTTGTCCTTGATTTGAGTGGGTAAATAAGATTATCTGCCAATGGAATAAGATTTTTGCACTTAAAACAGGAACAATCCATCTCCATCATCTTACTTCAAGTGCAGGATGTCTATCTTATTTTAGGGGTCAAAATACTCATTCTATTGGCAGATAATCTTATTTACCTGCTCAAACCTAGGACAAGAACACACATTTTAAGAACATTTTACTTATTTTTAGGTCAGTTTTTGCAGTGTAAGCTTAGTCTAAAAAGTAGACGGGGTGTCTGCCTCACGGACCAAAACTGGGAGTTGGTTCCACAGGAGAGGAGCCTGATAGCTAATGGATCTGCCTCCCATTCTACTTTTACAGACTCTAGGAACCACCAGCAGACCTGCAGTCTAAGAGCGAAGTGCTCTGTTAAATCAGAAGTGCTCTGTTAAATCAGGCACGCTTTGAACATTTTTGCTTTGAATTCAGTCGACATGAGAAGCATGTGGACCGAAGTAGTCTGGTCATGAGTTCATCCTGTAATGGGTGGGTTGTGATAAGATTGGGTTTTACCGGGCTGCTGTTACATGTCTATTAAAAACCCATCTTTCCCAGTTCTGGATTTGGCTATAAATGAGGAAATATTGATCAAGAGGTAGAACAGTGTAATATGCATATTTAATTCATAGAAATTAAATATGGAGACAGAGTCTTACATTACCAATCAAGATGTTTTCCCACACAGTGGAGAAGTCTGTCTAACTTTAAAAAGTCTGAACACATTTTTTTAAGGGTGAGACCATCCCATGTTTTTAGGAGGAGGGGAAAATCTGTTTTGAACAAAGGAATTCTCTTTCTGACCCACCACCTCAGCAATAAAACTCCATGTTTATCTTACGCTGGAGCAGGGAGAGACAGACACCACTCTGCTTTCCTCAGTAACCCCAACTAAGATATATTTTTAATTCTTAACAACCCCTCTGTTTTGATCATCAGATCAAACCAATAACTAGGCTAAACTAAGTTTATGTCTTGAAACCCTTAAACAAAATGTAAATGGTAATGTGTAATATTGTAACCCACTGACCCCTCTGTTGGCGACTCATGAAAGTTCAAATGTTCCCCTTAAATGTAAAGTAACCCAAGTATAAGCTAAAAAGCTACTAAACCTATCTGAATCTCAAACCTACTAGAATTAAGAAAAGTAAGCACCTTTATCCGAGAGGTGCAAGGCTAAATGTGCAACTACCAGAAACTATTGTATGATCTAAATATTACTTTAAGAGTCCTAACCTAGATTAACAAGATGTCTTTTTAGAGATTAAGATAACCTGTGAAAACACTACACTCAGATCAAACCACAGAATAAAAAGATTATCATGATATGCAGAACCAAGAGTCTAACAATACTAATATTGAACACCTTATGAATATGGAACTTATAAGACATATGCAGTGGTTACAAAACTCTCATTTTCTTTTTTCTTTTTTACACAATGCATTCAATTGTTGTCATGATGTCTTGCATCTCGGAGATGTCTTCTTCTTGCCTTTAAAGAAGATGGTTTAAAGAGTCAGTGTTCCAACCGCGGTCTCCACACATCTGTATGTTAATCTATATTAAAAATAAAAAACAAAAACAAAATAAAACATCCAGCTGCCTCATCCGCGAGTGGCAATCGGCGCCTCGAGCTGCCCTCGTTGCCGGATGGCACGGGTGGGTGGCAGTTGAAAACCCTTCCAGTCAGCCAGTCTGACCCGAAGGCTGGCCTGTGTTCCCTTAAACCCTCCGTCGACTGATACACATGGCTCCTGGAATGTGAAAGGCCCCTGACCTCTGGCCCACCACATCTGTCTGTTGATGACCTCAGTGCGCATCGTTCGAGGTTGGGGGTCGGTGAACTCCCTTCACATTTCTCCTAATTTTATGTCTCTAATACAACCTGAAACTTACACAACAATCTTTTAGATATCAAATGTCGTGTGCTACCTGTAATTCCGGAGGTTGACTTCGGTCCCGAAAAGCTCCTTTCAGTCATATGGAATCATATCCTGTAATGAAATTAATTCAACATTCCCACAAGAAACACACTTCACAGCTTTTTCACCCCATTTCCAATTTAGTCTGTGCACAGAATTTTAGCCAATTGTGTTTAGAATTATCCCCATTAATCCTTACCACCTTCCATTGTTCCATCTCCATCCTATGAGAAACCTATTTTAGAAATGTAATAGTTAATGAGACACTTTATCGCAATTCCTCTTTCCTGACGCTGGGCCTCTGATTGTCCTGCAAAAGAATGCTTGCACAAAAACTTTATACCTCCGGTGGGAATCGCCATGTCTGTGGAATCAAAAATTAGTTAATTTAGTTTGAAATCAAAGTACATTTTCCTGTAAGAATGTCAGAATTGCTTTTTTGGATTGAAAAATTGCCATAGATTGCACCACTTCACACACACCATTTCTGTAACCTCTATTATTATTTCAGATGTCCACTCTGTGTACTGCAAAAAATTCCTGTTTTAATCCCATAGAAAACGCAAACCTTCATCTGTTAATTTTACAGCACTTTTTAAAGTCGTCCTGCAATGAATTCCTCACTTAGTTTACCTTCAATAGATGCCATCCTCATGTCAAAAAGTCCTGCTTCCACATTTTTGCATCATTTGATGTGCACTGTTTTGTACCAAACCCCTATTTTGTTACTTATCGTTCTATCTAGTTGTTACAAATCCTGATCCAGTTAACTTAACAGATATATGTGGCTTTGAAACCTTAACTAACCTACCTGACACACCAATGATTTTAAACTAAACTAAATATGCATTAAGTTACCCTCTGTTTATCTCTGTTTTATCCAGTTTTTTGTAGTTTATGTAGTTTTTCTATTTAATTTACCATTCACTTTATTGTCCTGCTTAAACTGTTTAAGCCTTTTTCCAAGAACCCCCTCATAGAATCTGTCTGTAGCAGATACGTGGTGTCTGACACTTGCCCACTAAATCTAATTTATGGTTCCGGCCTGTTTTGGGAGTCAACTGAACAAACATTCAGAGCTATGGGTAAGGTCTTTTGGGTTTTTTTCCTTTTGTTTAAACCGTTATCTGATTTACAATGCAGTTACATACCTCCGTGGGGTCCTGCACAAGAACCCTTCATCCAAATTACTTGTACCAAGGGTTGATATAAAGTTTAAGATCTATATAACTTTACTTTACGATACAGTGTTATCATATAAATGTTTATGTCATATCCCTCTGCATGGAACAAAATTAATTTTGTTACAAAACATTAACAAAGAATAGTATTAGTCATTGAAGGGAATCAATTAACTGCAAACAATTATCTGAAGTGAAACACTGCCCTATATCCTGGATTCAAATCAGAACATAATGCAAGTTCATAATACCACAGATCTGCAAGAAGTCCTTCAAAAGTTGTGTAAGATCAGTGTACCCATTGAAATGATGACTGTTAACTAATTTGCTCACAGCAAGTTGATGGTGTGAGAATGCTGAATGTTCCAAGGTACTTACATACTGATAAAATATTGGGTTTTACCTGAATAAAACATTCTGGTGAAAATCTGATATGTTTTAGCAGGCAACAGTTATATTGTACAATAGAAAAATCTCAATACTTCTGAGCTAATAAGAAATAACCTAACTAATTTGTGTAAACTAAAAAGTCTCTGCAATGAATAGTGTTTGGTTGAAAAACAAGACGTCTCACCCAGAACACCGCTGTGCATGCTAGCGAGAGGCCCCCACGTCGTAAAAGCTGATAAGAACTCCCAGTCTGTAAATTTATGGCATGCAGCTGTGAGCATGCAGCATCACAGAACCCTAAATGTGAAAAATATCCCCACCCCAGTGGATTTTCTGCTAATAATTGTGATGGTAAAATACACCTTCTGCTGTCAATTATGAGCAATACGGTTCTGGACATAATAGAATTAAAACTCATTTTTAAAAGGAACATATCAGTTACATAGTAAAAAAAATTTTAAGAGACAGTAGTATATTTTTCAAAACCGCAAACCTGTACTGCTGGTATCTGCTTAATCGGCTGCCTTAAGTAGTTATTAACCAGCTACAATCCATTTGCCTAGAAGCTCAAAAGTTGGAGACACAGAAAAAATATGAGAAATCACATCCCATTAAATTTGGTCAGAAGTATATTGGTAGAAATAACTGTCTGTGTGTTACCTTAAAAATGTTTGTTACCAGACTGTGGCTCCTGAGATGGACTCGGATTGATATGCAACAGATCAGGCAAACATGAGATCGGAGGTAAGACTTCATATTCAAGGCTTTCATGCGTGGAACTGTACATCTCTTCCACCAGTGTGGCAGTAGGTTGCTGGAAAGTCTCTGCAAGCACCTCAGTGACAAAGCCTCAGTCCATGACTCAGTGTCTGATGAAACAGGTGGCTCCAATGTGCGCAAAAATTCATACAGTCACTTCCCTTGACAGTTTGGGATCTGCGCTGTTCATGAGCGCTGGCCACTTCTCCAGGGTGAGGAAACATTGTTCATGGGAGCGTTATCCCCTTTCTGGGGTACTGACCTTCTGGAGGTGAGATTGTATTGGGACTTCATGCCAGGATTTGGTGATGCGAAACAGTCCCTGGCCCAGTGCCCAGAGAGACCACATTTAAAGAAGATGTCCGTAGATGGTCGAAAAGTTCTGACATGTCCGCCCCGTCTACTCGGTCTCCTGGTCCTGTCTCCATGTCTGCACTGACTGTCACAATGAGATCCGCGTCTATACACAGGAACAACAAATCTGGAATCAAATAAAGAACAGAAAAGCGGAGGAGGTGGCCCCCCTCCATGAATGAAATTAGACTGTGGTGGAACCATCAGGGTCTGAGCACCACATGATACACCCGCAGAGAAATTTCTTTGTGTCATCTCCTGCTTTCTCTTGGTCACTTTCCGCTTTGCTTCTAATAACTGTAATTTAAGTAATTGAAGTTGCAAGTCCTCTAAGTCTTGCTTCGACTTTCTGTCCTCCCTTTGAGCCATATGCAAATAGTCGATCAAACAGGTTTCCCAGCGAGCATACGAACACCCAGGCATATCAGGATTTTGTTTCATAAGCAGGGACACTAAATAAGGAACCCCATCCAAAACTGCCCCTCTAAATAATTCACCCAGATTGGAGCAATTTGTTTTAGGATCCACACCTGTGTGTTTGATCCATTTCTCTGCAGCTTGAGTTATGTAATCTGCAGGACGCTCTTGTGGGTCCCAGACAAATTTAGGAAGCTCAACTGATGTGGATAATGGAAAGTGTTGTACAACTGCATCTTCCAAGGAAGAAATTACTGAAGACAATAAAGTTTCATCAGGTATGTGGGACGATTGAGCAACATTTTCGATGACAGCAAGTACAGACGCAGACACGGAAAGTCTTAAAATGGCTCTAAAATCACAGAGAGCCAGTTGTAAGCCTTTGGTTAAATTTTGTAATTCAGCCAGCCATGTTCGACCACCAGCACTGATACTGGGAAGTTTATCCACCAGAAGTTGCATGTTACCAAGTGAACAACTAGAAAACTCCTGTGTTCTTAAATTACTGTGTGACAAGGGCATCTGCATTTCGTGGGACCATGAAAATGCGATTACATATAATGAATAGTTTGGGGACCGTCCTGTGATGATCCCGTAATATTTACTGTATCTACTAGTTTCTGCCGTTCTGCAATATCAGTATCTATAATAAAACAATGCAAACCATTAACATTAGTCATAAATTCCTCAGTTTTAGCTGCTTCTTTTGAGGATAACTTCAAAACTGACTCATGACTAAATGCAGGGTTAACAAAATCGGTCAAATAAACCGCAATATCCGTTTGCACACACTATTAAGGTACAGTTTAACCCAACTTTTAACTCTGTTTAGTTCTGCTTACTGTGGTTTTCCCAGGCCTGCAACTGAGCAAAAGCTGATAGGATTTACTACTCTCTATTAAACAGCTAGATTGAAGTCTGATGGATTATATCTATTTATTTATCTATTATAACTAGGGCTATCAAACAACGAAAACTATTTAATCACTATTTAATCGCAAATTATATTTCATGTCTGAAAGTATATACATTCATTAGGCATTTTAAAACGCTATTTTGCAATAGATAATGCTAGTTAAAATTACACTCTAACAGAAGGCATTTTCCCTTTTTTGTTTTTTCCCAATTTATAATGCTTCAAACAGATGTTTAATGTTCTGCCAAATTTTCAACAACTTTCCCAAACTTCTAACCACTTACTAACTTTTAGGCTACAGTTTAAAATAAAAATGTTCTCCAAAACTCACCAAGATGCAGCTGTTCATGCTCTCCAATGCAACTCATCCAATCAGCTTGCAACCAACACCTCAAATCGCTTGTCTGCATTGAAACTTGTCCTGCACTTCCAACAAACATCATTAATGCATCAACCTTTGTTTATTTTATTTTTCAATGATTTCCAAATTCCCCTTTAGTTTTTATTTTCAACCATATTTTTACTTATAACTTTTTACTTAACAAAATTAAATCTGCCCCCCAGTCACTGCTCTTATCTTGAGGCCCATGCACGTGGAGAAATCCACACCCTCATGAAGACACACACACACACAGACAAACCCGCACTCTCTGCAGATCCGCAGGCCCCACCAATTTCTCTCACTCAACATGGATCCCATTCACAACCGAGACATTCAAAATATTAGACAAGACGTAACAAACATAACATTTTAAGACAGACAGCCTGGCGCGTCACAGGAAGGACCCTCTTGCCCTTCCGTAGTCGACGGAACGTATCCTTATTTTAAAATCTCCTCGTCTGACCGTCGTGTATCAGAACCTAGTTCTGATACTAGAACACAATTTAATTGTTCTCCTGGGGCCCCTTTTTAATCTCTTTTCTTTCTTTCTCTATTACAAACCTATCCCCTGCTTCTTTATGAGCGTCCCAAGTTCTCAAGAGGTAGCGCAACACCTCAGCCGTAAAATTACCAGTTTGTCAGTCTGGTTTTCGTTTGGCCAATTCTTCCGAACATATCTTTTTTTTGTCTATGTTTTTATCCTTTTTATTTCATTTTATTTTATTTTTCACCTCACCATTTCAAGGCTTCTTGGCATTTAAGTTAGTATCCAATTCTACATTTTTCTGACGTGAACAAACACATAAATTCAATCATTTCTCGGTTTCAACATAAATTCCATTCAACCCTCTCACACTAGTTGCTCTGTTCACCCTCTGATATGTTGAGAAGAGAGCTTCTCATTTACAGCAAGACTTGATTAAGCCTACATCTAATATTTAGCCAATACAATCAAAATCTCCTTATTTTTTTTCGGGTCGACCGGTGATGCTGCAGAATTAGTCCTCTTTTCGTGTCCAATTTTCAAACAGACTCTAACTCACAGCCAAAATCCGAGGGTTTCGGCACCATGATAAGATTGGGTTTTACCGGGCTGCTGTTACATGTCTATTAAAAACCCATCTTTCCCAGTTCCGGATTTGGCTATAAATGAGGAAACATTGATCAAGAGGTAGAACAGTGTAATATGCATATTTAATTCATAGAAATTAAATATGGAGACAGTCTTACATTACCAATCAAGATGTTTTCCCGCACGGTGGAGAAGTCTGTCTAACTTTAAAAAGTCTGAACACATCTTTTTAAGGGTGAGACTATCCCATGTTTTTAGGAGGAGGGGAAAATCTGTTTTGAACAAAGGAATTCTCTTTCTGACCCATCCCCTCAGCAATAAAACTCCATGTTTATCTTACGCTGGAGCAGGGAGAGACAGACACCACTCTGCTTTCCCCAGTAACCCCAACTAAGATATATTTTTTAATTCTTAACAGTTGCCAGTTCAAATCTGCCTCAGTCAGTCACGGCTACAATGTAGCTCACCACCATCAGCGTGTGAATGAATATAGAAGTGCAGGCCATTTACCACTGGTGGAAGATAACTATATTCAAATCGCTGTTTCTTTTAATTAACATGTGGGATAAATTACAATCCTGTCAACTTTTACTGTTTTATGACCCTACAATAACACTTCAGAGGCTAGACTGTGTCTTCACTTTTTATGTTTTTATGAGCTCCCATGATAATATAGAAAAATGTAAGATATGCGCTCATGTCAGAATCAGACATACTTTAATAATCCCATAGGGAAATTACTTTCGGTACATGCTCCAAATATACACACATTTATATATGTATGTATGTATGTATGTATATATATATATATATATATATATATATATATATATATATTTACAACATTCCATACAACATTCCATACAACGTAATATGATATATTCATGTAGAAGTCAATAAATATATATATATATACATATATATGTATATATATATATATAAAAAAAAATATATATATATATATATATATATATATATATATATATATATATATATATATATATATATATATACACTTATGTATAATTATAAATCCTAGTGAAGTGATGGTGACTTGCGCAAGACCAGTGCAGAGAATGCATAAATGACAGTTACAGAGAGGGGGGGGGTGTTAGGATAACTGAGGGAGGCATTGTAAAGATTGATAGCCATAGGCAGGAATGATTTCATGTGGCGCTCAGTGGTGCATCTGGGTAAGAGGAGTCTTACCCTAAAGGAGCTCATCTGTTGGGTCAGTGTGTCATGGAGAGGGTGTGAGACATTGTCTAAGATGGACTGAAGCCTGGACAGCATCCTCCTCTCTACCACTGTCTGCCGTCAGAGTGTCCAGCTTCTCCCCCACAACATCCCCCGTCCTCCTGATCACTTTGTTCAATCTGTTGTTGTCGGGTTGTCGGCAGCCCACAGCCCACTGCCCCAGCATGTGACAGCAAGAAGAGCGTGCCGGCAACAACAGACTCATAAAACATCCTCAACAGCGTAAGAGTCGGCTTTGACCCTTTTTGTAGACCGCCTCAATGTTTCTAGTCCAGTCAAGCTTATTGTTCAAGTATACTCCAAGGTACTTTATACTCCTCCACAGTGTCTACAGGGACCCCCTGGATGGAAAAAGGGGTCACAGGTGTAATGAGTAAATATGTGATACATGCAATAACATGTAGAGAATAATAAAAATAACTCTAACAAACTTTAAGAAGCGTTTGTTTCTTAAAGAAAAACAATAACACCAAACTCCTGCCATTCCACTGTTCTGAAAGCTTGAGGCCACCAGATCATTCTTCTCTCTGATTGGTTGACTGGAGAGACTCCTGGACCCATGTAGAGGCCAAAGGTTCTGTGGGTTCCTCCAGGCCTAGCTCCTCTCAGGTTGTAAAGCTGCACATTGTGATGCTGATGGTTGCTTCATGCTCGACTGACGGATCTTTGGACCTCTATTGTTACACATCTTTAAACTGCTGCATCTAAAGCTTCTGATTATATTTTCATTTCTGCAGCTCAGTTGGGGAGGTTCTTCTGGGAGTGCTCGCTCCCCTTCCTAGGGTTGAACACCCATCACTCCTCTGGAGGTTTGCCTCCTTTTGCAGATCTGTAGGAGCTATGGGGGCTTCTTCCCATTCTATATCACTATTATCTAAATTTGCAACATTATTAAGTTTCTTTTAAAAATGTATTTTCCTTCAGTATTTTCAGGCTGGTTTAGTTTTTAGGATTTATAAAAAGAAAATATCTGCTGTCACTTGGACAAAAACCTTAAAAAGAAATAATTCAATTCAATTCAATTCAATTTTATTTATATAGCGCCAAATCATGAAACATGTCATCTCAAGGCACTTTACAAAATCAAGTTCAATCATATTATACAGATTGGGTCAGATTATACAGATTGGTCAAAAATGTCCTATATAAGGAAACCAGTTGATTGCATCAAAGTCCCGACAAGCAGCATTCACTCCTGGGGAACCGTAGAGCCACAGGGAGAGTCGTCTGCATTGTACATGGCTGTGCTGCAATCCCTCATACTGAGCAAACATGAAGCGACAGTGGGAAGAAAAACTCCCCATTAACGGGAAGGCAAACCTCCGGCAGAACCGGGCTCAGTATGAACGGCCATCTGCCTCGACCGACTGGGGTTACAGAAGACAAAGCAGAGACACAACAAGAGAGACAAAAAAGCACAGAAGCACACATTGATCTAGTAATCTGTTCTACATTAGATGGTAGTAGAGGGTGAGCCGTCTTCTCTGGATGATGTCACAGTTAACAGAACGCCAGACCAGGTGTACCTACTATGAAGAAAAAGAGAGAGAGCAAAAAGTTAAAAGCTGAAATGACGACAGTCATTTCGATGTAATACAATGCAAAACTGGAGAACAGTAGACTGAAGAACAGTAGAAATCAGTAGAGTGAGAAAATTAGACCCTGATGTCCTCCAGCAGCCTAGGCCTATAGCAGCACAACTATAGAGATAGCTCAGGGTAACATGAGCCACTCTAACTATAAACTTTGTCAAAAAGGAAAGTTTTAAGATTAGTCTTAAAAATAGATAGGGTGTCTGCCTCACGGACCAAAACTGGGAGTTGGTTCCACAGGAGAGGAGCCTGATAGCTAAAGGATCTGCCTCCCATTCTACTTTTAGAGACTCTAGAAACCACCAGCAGACCTGCAGTCTGAGAGCGAAGTGCTCTGTTAGGAACATACGGGGTAATCAGAGCTCTGATATATGATGGAGCTTTATTATTAAGGGCTTTATACGTTAGAAGGAGAATTTTAAATTCTATTCTTTATTTAACAGGAAGCCAATGAAGGGAAGATAAAATTGGAGAAATATGATCCCTCTTGTTGATTTTCATCAGAACTCTTGCTGCAGCATTTTGGATCTGGAGCTGTACTGACGCCTTTACGTGCTTCTCTTTAATCTAAAAATATTTTTGTGTATGGAGTAAAAAGTGAAAGAAGCAGTTAATAAAGCTGCCATGTGTGTAAATCCTGTGAATGAGAATTATATTTTTATTAAATAGGTTTCTGAGTAAACAGCACACATTGGTCTGAAGGACCTTGACTCTGCTTCCTTCAGGTCTCTCAGTCATGGGAAATAATTAAAGCTACATAGCCGCATTAAATGTTTATAAAGTCCAAAAATCGTTTGATCATGATCAAATAAAGTTATAGACACCAAGCCTCCATCCTGATGGTCGTTTCTGTGGATAATTTTTTTTTAATACATACCAATATAACAAGTTCTACTGTTTCATCCTCCCACACTGGTTACAACTCCCCGTGTGATAAGTTTGTATTTTAAAAAGTATAAAGAAGTTCCTGCCCTTTTAATCCTCTAAAACAGTCAAACAGACTGAAGGCAATTTATCCGGCGCAAAATAGCCAAAAAAGGCATATGTCATAGAGGCATATATCCTTTTAAATTGTATAATTTTTTTTAAACCGTGTAGTAACATCATCCCGCCACTAGATGTCAGTTTTCCCATAACTTTAAACAATGTCCAGAAATGTCCAAAAAGAGAAAAAGTGATTCAGAATGACGATTTTAAAGTGTAACTCACCCCGATATGAGCATATTTTGGCAGATAAACTGTATAGACTGGGACTAAGGTGCTGATTTTGTCACTGTGCATTTTGTTTATATTTCCACATCATCCACACAGGTGCAACCGGCCCTTTTTAATGGCTTTATGATTACGAAGCACACAAATGTAGAAATGAGTTTGACACGCCTGCTCTAAAACCATATTCCTGTTCTTCATCTTTTCTCCAATCCTTTCTTCAGTTTTTGATTAATATTTTTTATTTATTCACCAATTTACTTTTCTCTACTGTAAAGTTCCTTCTCTAGTTGGCCGATTAAAACCATTTGTGTGACAGAGCGGCAACTACTGTACAGGAGTGACCTGGTATTGTGACACGTCAACCATCTGTCACGTACAACAGAAAGTGTATGTCTTTTAATAAAACATGTTTACTTTCTCTTCAACTTTTACTCAAACTTTGGCGCATTAAAAACCGCATTGAAATACAATTCATAGAAATTGGCCTAATACAGGAAGTGTTTTTTAAAGACTGACCCAAATCCTGTTTTTATTGCTGAAAATAGACTGTTTTGTTTCAATTGAGTCGCAAAGAATTTAGCAAACTGTATGACCATCTTTTAATGAGAAGAAAATCTGACTGGGTAATTTTAGTTTGTTTTTAAAGTGGATTTTCTGGCCCTCCAGTACTTTTGACATGACAATTTTGGCCCCTGGTCCAGATATAAACCCCCAGTGTGTATTTTGTTCAGAGTTGCATTTGGAGTTGTATTTGGTAAAAGTCCAAGTCACTGACTGTAACGAGTAACTAAACCTAACATTGAAAATCTATCGGGGTAAAAGTATGCAATTAAGTTCAGAAATATAGTGAAGTAAAAGTTATCAAAAAAATTTATACTCGAGAAAAGTATAAAGTACTCCAAAATATACTTAAGTACAATAGTGAAGTATTTTTACTTTGTTACTATACAACATTGGTTTTAAGAGAAACATTTTGCCCCTCTCTGGTTTCTAGGAAGTATCGATAGTTTCCAACAGTGACTGATTTTTCAGTCTCCTTTAAAGTAACTAAATTCTTAGAGGAAATGTACTTTAAAGTCTGTGTATTTTGGATGTTTTTGGCTTTAGCCCTGCGGCGGTTCCGCCATGTTTCTGCAGAATCTGGGGTCACCTCTGCACACATCATACGACCAGTCTCTCTCTCACGCATGCATCCTCACGGCACGCATTCGCTGCAACTCTGAACAAAACACGGCGCCCCTCGGTTTTTCTTTTTCATGTGATTTTAATACAAAAACCTGTTATAGAAAAAAAAAAAAAAACATAAAAACCGACATAAGTTAAAACTGTTCGCTGTAGCGACGGAACCGCAGCAGCTCCCAGCGAAACAAACCAAACGATTACTTCTTTTTTTTTTATTGTCCACTGGAAGACGTAAGGCAACCTGATCCGCCGGCGACTGGAACCATCAGAACTCGCAGGTTTCCGTCTCCGCCCGGAACCAGAGGCTCCTGGTCAGTCAGTCAGTCAGGGTTAAAAAGTTTTACTTTATTTACATGTGGCTAAATATTTACACGTCTCCATTAGTGTCGATGCTGATTCTTCTGGACTGACTTCCTGAAATGATCCGGACTGGTTCTGGTTGCTGTAAGCAGTCGTGGCTGAAACCCTCGGCTCGTTTAAGATAATAATAATAATAATAAGAAGAAGAAGCTGCTGTGTCTGTTTTGGGTTCCACCTGCAGTCTCTCACAACCTTTGACTGAACCCAGACTCTGCTGCTCTGCTGACGGCCGGTTCTGCTGGTTCTGGTGGTTCTGATGGAGAACGCCTCCCTACATTCTGTTAAATCCTCCTCCCGGCCGACCGCCCCTGTACACGTTTCCGCCCGGACCTGCAGGACCGTAGAAACCCCCCAGGAGGTCCATCCCAGTCTGCTGGAAGCCCCAGACCAGGGGATTGCCTGTCGGGCCCAACCCGCCCGGCCAGAGCTGCGGGTGGGGCAAGAGGCCCCTCAGTCCTCCCAGAGGCCGCAGGGGCCCCAGTAAGGGTCCTGGGTGGAAGTGCTGGCCGTGGACCTGAGGCAGGTGTGGAGTGGGCCGAAGGCCGACACCCGGCTGGGGCGGCACGCCGTACGGCCAGATCTGGGCCGGCTGCTTCTGCTGGAGGTTCTGCGCGGTCTGAGCGGGCTTCGGGTCGTGATCCCGACACATCAAGATGGGGATTCTGGACTCTGGGTCACTGCTGTTCTGTGGGGCCGCTCATTTTGTGCGAATCTGCTTAAAATTTTCTGCTGCTTCACCTGAAGCCCCCCCAAGGAGAAATTAATAATAATGAAGCATATTTCTATGTAAATGAATCTAAACAGCTGCTATAATGATGATTTTACTGTCTGGACTGCTGCAGAGCGTGAACAGGATCATTATAACCGGATCAGAACCGCTCAAACACCGGCCGCTGTCTGTTTCCAGGGTCTGTAACGGAAGCAGAGGGAGCTGGAGACGGACCTGAATCCTCTCAGGAGCCGCCACGACAACGAGCGGCGCGGCGCCCCCGCGGCTCGCCGCACATGACGGCGCCGGTGACCCGCCGGACCGCGGCAGGAGGCGTGAAGGCGCTAACGAACAGAACCTAAATGCAGTTTTTAAATCAGCTTCCTGCCTGTTTGCAGTCTTTCGTGAAGGTAAAAGCAAAGCAGCGTTTTGAATTAACAATCAGAATCAGAACTTCACCGCTTTTCGGATCATGGGTGCGTAGACGAGACTCGGGAGCTTCCTCCATCAGACACCGACCCGTCTCCAGAACGGCTCCAGCTCAGGTTTCTCTTAACCCGCCCTGCCGGCACCAGAACGCTGCTGGACCGGTTTGGTTCCTGCTGAACGACCAGCGCCAAGTTCCTAAATGTGCAGTTTAGATTTTATTTATTGAAAATGTAATAAATTATGTGGTTTGTTGATGCCTGATTAAATTAAAGTTGTTTTTCTTTTTTTCTGTGACTCTCTCACATCATTTTATTTCTTTTTTTTATGTAAAAGTTTGTAGGTCTTTTAGTTAATGGACCCGACCAGCTGTGATTATTATGAAGGAGAGAGTTTGGTGTTTGTCTCGTTTTCAGGCGTTAATAAAATCTGAACACAAATCATCTGGGAAACAAGAAACCTCTGAACTTAACCCAAACAAGTTTGCCGGTACTGCTGGAGGAGCCAGGTGGTTCTGAAGGTAAAGGTCCTGTGATTTTTACCTGAATAGGACAGAGTGGCTCAGCGTAAAGCTTTACTACTTTGCCAGGAAATGGATTTAGGGTGATCAGGGGCCGCCATGACACGCTAAACAGAGGTGGGTAGAGTAGCTAAAGTTCCTACTCAAGTTTTGGTCCATGAGGCAGACACCCCATCTACTTTTAAGACTAAGCTTAAAACTTTCCTTTTTGACAAAGTTTATAGTTAGAGTGGCTCATGTTACTCTGCTCTGTCTTCTCTAAGCCCCAGTGGGTCGAGGCAGATGAGCGTTCACACTGAGCGTTCTCCACTGTCGCTTCATGTATTCTTGTTACAGAAATGTAAACATTTCTGTAACAAGAATAACACAGAGGTGTTGATGTATAACAACAGGAACTTTGGCCTGGTGTCTGATATATCAGACATCCTTCCAAGGATCTTGAAAGAACGCCCGACCTTGGAAAAACTAATAATACAAGCTGAAGCCCTGGGCGGCGTCACCCGGATAAGAAAATCAGAAGTATTGAAAGAGGATTACATTCGTCTGTTGAACTTAGTTGATGGCCTTAATGTCAAGGTGTTTCTCAGCGGCCCTCACGCACCCGTTAATTGTGGAGACAAGATTTTCTCCAGAGTTCTGATGCTAAACAAATGGCTGGAAAAAACATGCAAACAAACAACTGTAACCTTCATAGACAACTTTAACATATTTTGGAAGAGGAGACATCTGTTCAACAGAGATGGTTTCTCTCTAAATAGGTCAGGTGCAAAACGGCTGATTTCAAACATCTTCTATTCTGTGAACCATGCACCATCAGCTTTGTTCCAAAAAAAAGTACATCCAGTGTCACAACAAATGATAAGCCCAGTGCAGCCCGAACAAGCCAAGATAAAGATGGCCAGAAAGGTAACACAGAGAGAGGCTACGTTAGAGCTACAGGAGGATTCATCCCGGATCTCAAAAGAGGACCAAAAACTTCCATCCCCACAAACACCGATCAAGACTGCACACCCCTCCCCCTGTTCTCCACAAAGCCCAGAGGTTCCTTTTCTTGATTTTTCTCATAACATGAACAAAGTCCTTAAGATTGGTCTACGGTTGACATCCGTTCCACATATTAATTTTGAAAACCGCAGTTCTGTGACTAAATCAGCATCTTCCAAAGGACGCAGAGGTCCAGATCCTCCTTCTCCTCTACATATCACAGAACATGCCTGTCCTGAGGACCTTCAGATAACTTCCTTGTGATGTACACCGGGCCCTGGTCGCACGTTTATCAGACAAGACCGCTTTCAGCATCAGCCTGGGCCTCTTGACGGAGAATATGGAATATCTGTTATGATACGTGGCAGAAATAAGAAAAGCAAAAGGAAAACAAACAGGAATAATCAATCGTACTTAAAATAAACTGTCAGATGCAACCTGCCACAGAGACACCATCAACCACCAAGTCATATAAACTGGGTTTACTAAACATTAGATCTCTATCAGGAAAATCACTTTTAATTAATGACTTCATTATTGACAATAATGTTGATGTAATGTTTTTAACAGAAACATGGCTGCATGAATTTAGTGAAGCAGCTATACTGATGGAGTCAACACCTCCAAACTACAATTTTCTTTTTGAGAGCAGACAGCAAAGGAAAGGTGGAGGAGTAGCAACGTTGTTTAATGATTCACTAAAGTGGAAAAAGGTGTTTTTAGGAAAATTTGACTCTTTTGAACATTTGGCTCTCCAGGTAAAGGGCCCGGTACGAACTATGTTTTTGAATGTTTTCAGGCCTCCTAAGTCCACATCAAACTTTTTTAATGATTTTAGTGACCTCTTGTCTGTGATATGCGTTGATTATGACTGTTTAATTATTGTGGGAGACTTCAACTTTCACGTTGACAACCCTGAAGACAGAAGTGCAAAAGAACGGTGTGACACACTTAGAAACTTTGGTTTAACTCAACATGTTAAACAGGCAATGCACAAACAGGGACATATTTTAGACTTGATCATCACTAAAGGTCTAAACATTTCTAACGTCAGTGTGACTGATGTTGCCCTACCTGATCACTTTTCTGTTACCTTTGAATGTATAATTTCCAGTGACTCATTTAGCCAAAGGGACATCGTAAGAAAACGCACCTTTAAGGACAATGCCACAGAAACTTTTATTCAAGCTTACTCTGCTACTTCAACCTTGAGCTGCAACTCAGCTGATGAACTAGTAGATAACTTTTAGTCTAAAGTCTCAGACATCATTGACTGCATTGCTCCAGTTAAAGTGAAGGTTTTTTCCAGGAAGAATAAATCTCTGTGGAGAAATGCTCCAGCAGTTAGAAGTGAAAAAAGGGAGTGTCGGAAAACTGAACGCAGGTGGAGAAAGAACAGGCTGCAGGTTCACTATGACATCTATAAAGAGAGACTTTACAGATATAACTTACAATTGAAAAATGCAAGAGAATCTTTCTTCTCTGAGATCATTAAGAAAAACATTAATAATGCTTGTGTCTTATTCTCCACAGTCGACAGATTAACATATCCTTCTGTGTCCGTGGCTTCCGAACTCCACTCCACCAGGGCCTGCAATGAATTTGCTAACTTCTTTACTGAAAAAAATTCTAAAAATTAGAGGATCAGTTTGTACTTCCATATAAATACCAGAACCAAAGCTGTATTCAGCTGGAACTTATCCTGACAAAATGTCCCAATTCAGCCAAATAAACTCCAAAAGCTTAGAGATCATCATTCAGCAGCTAAGTTCCTCCTCCTGCTGCCTTGATGTTCTACCCACAGTTTTCCTTAAGAATGTTTTACCTGTCATAGCGTCTGATTTGACTCAGACAATTAACACGTCCCTTCTGTCAGGTGTTTTACCCCAGTCACTAAAAACAGCAATTATCAAACCACTGCTGAAAAAGAACAATTTAGACAAACTACTTCTCCAGAACTACAGGCCCATCTCAAACCTCCCCTTTATCAGTAAGATTATTGAAAAAGCTGTATTTCAACAATTAAACACCTTCTTAACAATGACCAGCCGCTTTGACGTTTTCCAGTCAGATTTCCGTGCTCACTACAGTACAGAGACCGCCCTTATCAAGGTGTTTAATGACATCTATATAAATACAGACTGTGGAAGAACCACAGTGTTGGTTCTATTAGACCTCAGTGCAGCATTCAATACTGTCGATCACTCCATCCTGTTAGAACGCCTGGAGAACTGGGTCGGCCTCTCTGGTACAGCTCTCCACTGATTTAAATCCTACTTAAAGGACAGGAATTTTTTTGTATCAGTAGGTAACTTTACATCAGAGATTACAAAAATCACATTTGGGGTTCCCCAAGGGCCCATCCTGGGTCCCCTTCTATTATACATGCTCCCTCTTGCTCAGATAATAAAAAACAACAACATCAGCTATCATAACTATGCAGACGACACACAGCTTTACATCACCATGTCACCAGGTGACTATGAACCAGTTCAGGCACTAAGTAAATGTTTAGAAGAAATCAATGCCTGGATGTGCCAAAACTTTCTTCAACTAAATAAAAACAAAACTGAAGTAATAATATTTGGACCAATAGAGGAGAGATCAAAAGTTAGCACACAGCTTCAGTCGCTTCAGCTAGAAACCACTGATCAGGCCCGAAACCTGGGTGTAGTGATGGACTCAGACCTGAACCTCCAAAAGCATCTAAAGACAGTTACAAGGTCGGCTTTCTATCACCTGAAGAACATTTCTAGGATTAAAAGACTAATGTCTCAGCAGGATCTGGAAAAACGAATCCATGCGTTTATATTTAGTAGAATTGATTACTGCAACGGTGGTTTCACAGGTCTGCCTAAAAGGTGGATCAGACAGCTGCAGCTGATCCAGAACGCCACTGCCCGCGTCCTCACTAAGACTAAGAAAGTAGAGCACATCACCCCAGTCCTAAAGTCCTTACACTGGCTCCCTATATCTCAGAGAATAGACTTTAAAATCCTTCTGTTAGTTTATAAATCTCTGAATGGCTTAGCACCTAAATACATCACAGACTTGTTATCAGGGCATCAACCATCCAGACCATTAAGGTCTTCTGGCTCCAGCCTGCTCTGCATACCTAGAACACGAACCAAACACGGAGAAGCAGCATTTAGTTCCTATGCTCCACTTATCTGGAACAAACTTCCAGAAAACTGTAAAAGTGCTGAAAGTCTGAGATCCTTTAAATCAAGATTAAAAACACATTAGTTTAGGGTTGCCTTCAACGGTTCTACTTAACTGAAACACCACTAGTGTTTTTTTATGTTCTATTTTCTATCTACATTTTATTCCTTCTTGCTTTTATTCTGTTTTATTTTGCTATATTTTAATCATGTAAAGCACTTTGCATTGTCTTTCTACTGAATTGTGCTATATAAATAAATTTGCCTTGCCTTGCCTATTACAACTGACATAGAAAGTACTCCTGGGTCAATGTGAGCTTCGGTGCTTTCTGTGTCTCTGCTATGTCTTCTCTAAGCTCCAGTGGGTCGAGGCAGATGAGCGTTCACACTGAGCCTGGTTCTGGTTCTGCTGGGGGTTCTCCTCCAGGAGTACTTTCTATGTTATATGGTAATAGTGGATGATCTGCCTCCTCTGATGATGTCACAGCTAACAGAACGCCAGACCAGGTGTACCCACTATCACTATTATCTACATTTGCAACATTTTGTTCAGTTTCTTTTAAAAATGTATTTTCCTTCAGTATTCTCAGGCTGGTTTAGTTTTTAGGATTTATAAAAAGAAAATATCTGCTGTCACTTGGACAAAAACCTTAAAAAGAAATACCAAAAAGGTTGTTTTTATCTAATGTCTGAAAATGAAGGAGAACATGTTGCAAGCAAAGTTAAAACGAAACCTTGGTAGAAAAAAAAAATCCCCAGAAAGCAACAGACCTAACAGGTTTATGCTCCGCCTCTCACCTAACACACCTTAAACCGCCTGGAACCAGTTTTCATTTCTGTCATAGAGACAAACCAGCAGCTTCGTCTGAGTCCAGGAGAGAAAAGAGGAGACCTCCAACCCTGAAGGTGAGTTGGACCCAGAACATCAATCAGAGTCACTTTGAGGAACGTTAGTAGAGGAGGGAGGAGAACCATGACTGACTGGACCTTCTGTGTTTTCAGCTTCACTCAGAGACTAAATGGCTTCCAGATTAGAGGAGGATCTCTGCTGTCCGGTCTGTCAGGACGTCTTTAAGGATCCGGTTGTTCTGTCATGTAGCCACAGCTTCTGTAAGGAGTGTCTGAAGAACTGGTGGAGAGAGAAAGCAGCACAAGAGTGTCCAGTTTGTAGGAAAAGATCTTCAAGAGGTCTTCCACCCTGTAATCTGGCTCTGAAGAACCTGTGTGAGACCTTCCTACAGCAGAGAGACCAGAGAGCTTCAGAGGGTCTCTGCAGTCTGCACTCTGAGAAACTCAAACTCTTCTGTCTGGACCATCAGCAGCCAGTGTGTCTCGTCTGCAGAGATTCAGAGAAACACACCAACCACAGATTCAGACCCATCGATGAAGCTGCTCAGAAACACAAGAAGAACCTTCAGGAAACTCTGGAACCTTTAAAGAAGAACCTGGAGCTCAGGAAGAAAGTTCTAGAGGAGTTTGATGAGACAGCAGAACACATGAAGGTCCAGGCCCGACACACAGAGAGGCTGATTAAGGAGCAGTTTAAGAAGCTTCATCAGTTTCTAGCAGAGGAAGAGGAGGCCAGGCTAGCTGCACTGAGGGAGGAAGAGGAGCAGAAGAGTGTGATGATGAAGGAGAAGATGGAGGCTCTGAGCAGAGAGATAGCAGCTCTTTCAGACACAGTCAGAGCCACAGAGGAGGAGCTGAGAGCTGAAGACGTCTCATTCCTGCACAACTACAAGGCTGCAGTGGAAAGAGTCCAGCGCTGCCCCCTGCTGGAGGATCCACAGCTGCCCTCAGGAGCTCTGATAGACCAGGCCAAACATCTGGGCAACCTGGCCTTCAACATCTGGAGCAACATGGAGAACATGGTCTCATACACTCCTCTCATCCTGGACCCAAACACTGCTGGTTCAAAACTCATCCTGTCTGAAGATCTGACCAGTTTGACTTTAGGAGAGGAACAGCAGCTTCCTGATAATCCAGAGAGGTTTAGATGGTGTTCTGTCCTGAGTTCTGAGGGCTTCAACTCAGGGAACCACAGCTGGGATGTTGATGTTGGAGACAGTAAAGGCTGGATGCTTGGTGTGATAGAAGAGTCTGTCCAGAGGAAGGGAGACATAGAGTCTGGGTTGTTGGTTCTAGGGTTCTATAAAGGTGAATACTCAGCAGGGTCTCCTTCATCTCCTCTCATGTTTCTCTCAGTCCAGAAGAAGCTCCAGAGGATCAGAGTGAATCTGGACTGGGACAGAGGAAAGCTGTCCTTCTCTGATCTGGACACTAACATACACACCTTCACACACACCTTCACTGACAAGATGTTTCCATTCTTCTACACTGTGGGTAAAGTAAAAATGCTACCGATGAAGATCTCAGTGAGCAAACAGCAGCTCTGATGTTCTCAGCATGAAGAACACAAAGTCCAGATGAAACCTTGATGATCTGATTGAAACTCAGTGATTTTAAACAGAATCTTGGAGCTTCTTATTCTGAATTACTTTGAATTTAAAGTTAGTTCTTGGGTTACTTTATATTTTGGGTTATTAACCAGATTTATTTGTAGGTTAATAATTATTGAAATGTTTAATAAAAGGCACTGGATTTTATTTAGGGGATTTAGAGGGAAGGGTCCTGAATGTAAATGCATGCCACACTTTTCAGATATTTGTTTTTACATTTTCATTTTGCTCCACATAATAAAATCTCAGCAGATTTATTGACATTTATGTTTTTAATGCTGCAAAACGTGGAAAAGTTAAAGGGGGATGAACTCTTCTGCAGGACGCCGAATGTGAAGCTGAATAGTTTTTATAGTAAAAGTCAAATTAATGACAAAAAATGTATAAATTTTATTATTAAAATGGAACCACTCTGGTGCAAAGCCATGTCTCGTGTAAATGAGCAAGTAGCTTTATACTTTGGAATAATAATCAATAACGAAGAAAATCTATTAGCATTTAAACATCCTGTGGACCCACACTTGATATGCATCAGGATCGCCTTCTGTTATTTTGATGCATTTCCTCAACATTTAGATTTTTTTGCTCAGTATTTGAACTTTATTCTGTTAGAAAACGAAAAAATAACTAGTTGTCCTTGATTGATCCAGAAACTCCTTCATGGCCGATTGTATTAAATTTTTTGCAAATCAAGTAAGACTAAACAAACTACCGGCCCACACACGTAAAAGAAGAGTTTTACTCTTTTTATTCAGCTTAATTAGAACCAAAAGTCCACCTTCTCCTATCATTTAAAGTAAATTGAGTTTTTTACCATATGAAACTTTGTTCAGAAAATAATAACGTTTATATCTTGTCTGTTTACAATATTAATTTGTTTCTAGTCACGCTGATGACCAAATACTATATATTTGCAAAATATTACTACAGTCACATCTCTTCATTTGCTCCGTTAACGCTGCTGTTGTTCAATAAAGTTTGGTTCAAAGAAATGGAGAAGAAATTGATGCGGCTGCCGCTAATTGGCCCCTCCACGCATCAGGTGATGAGGTTTTGTGGAGTGGAGGACTAGTCCGACCAGGTTCTTCGGTGTTCGGGGGGATTTTCTGCTGGACGCGATGGAGACGTTAAACAAACTGAAGTATCTGGACGCTTATCCCAAAACTCAGGAGTAGTGATGGTTGATGAGGCGTTATGAAGCGTTTAGACACGTTGCCAAACTGTATTGATATTGTGTCACTAAATACTGACACCTGCTGGACGTTAAAAATCCCTACAGGCAACCTAGTTGACAGACTTAACTGACACTGATTGATGACCTAGTATACACAATAATACAACTTAAGTAATTGTGTGTTGCATTGTATTATTTCATATTTTCATTTCAATTTAAAATATCTTTGATTTTTTTTTTAGATACAGTCAATAAAGTATGTGAACCTGTATCATAACGTAATAACTTCTGAGTAAACATGTTGTGAATGAGGATGCTTGTGGACTGGCTTTTTTTTTTTTTTTTTTTACAAAATTTAATTAAAAAAAAGAAGTTGTTTCAACATTTTGATATTAAGTCTGTTACGTTTTTTTTGATATCACTTTTCCAGCTGTAGAAAACACCCGCTCACACACAGATGACGCTGGCGTGCAGAGAAATTGTAATGAAAAGCGGAAGAGGTTTGAACAGACTGTCTTTTGGTTTTTCCAGTCTATCATAGGATCTTGGGACCCTCTGCTAAGTATCTATGCACCTCCTGGATGGCATCAGCTGTGGCACTTTGGGTGACTCTTTTGAACATTTGGCTCTCAAGGTAAAGAGCCCGGTACGAACTATGTTTCTGAATGTTTACAGGCCTCCTAAGTCCACATCAAACTTTTTTAAGGATTTTAGTGACCTCTTGTCTGTGATATGTGTTGATTATGACTGTTTAATTATTGTGGGAGACTTCAACTTTCACGTTGACAACCCTGAAGACAGAAGTGCAAAAGAACTGTGTGACACACTTAGAAACTTTGGTTTAACTCAGAATGTTAAACAGCCAACACACAAGCAGGGGCATATTTTAGACTTAATCATCACTAAAGGTCTAAACATTTCACAGGTCAATGTAACTGATGTTGCCTTATCCGATCACTTCTCCGTTACCTTTGAATGTATCATTACCAGTGACTCATTTAGCCAAAAGGGACATCGTAAGAAAACGCACCTTTAAGGACAATGCCACTGAAACTTTTATTCAAGCTTACTCTGCTACTTCAACCTTGGGCTGCAACTCAGTAGATGAGCTAGTAGATAACTTTCAGTCTAAAGTCTCAGACATCATTGACTGCATTGCTCCAGTTAAAGGGAAAGTTGTTTCCGGGAAGAAAAAATCTCCTTGGAGAAATGCTCCATCAGTTAGAAGTGAAAAGAGGGAATGTCGAAAAGCTGAACGCAGGTGGAGAAAGAATACACTCCAGGTTCACTATGACATCTATAAAGAGAGACTTAACAGATATAACTTACAATTGAAAAATGCAAGAGAATCTTTCTTCTCTGAGATCATTAAGAAAAACATTAATAATGCTCGTGTCTTATTTTCCACAGTCGACAGGTTAACAAATCCTCCTGTGTCCGTGGCTTCAGAACTCCACTCCACCAGGGCCTGCAATGAATTTGCTAACTTCTTTACTGAGAAAATCCTAAAAATTAGAGGATCAGTTTGTACATCCACACCAGCTCCAGAACCAAAGCCGTACTCAGCTGGAACTTATCCTGACAAAATGTCCCAATTCAGCCAAATAAACTACAAAAGCTTAGAGCAGATCATTCAGCAGCTAAGTTCCTCTTCATGCTGTCTTGATGTTCTACCCACAGCTTTCTTTAAAAAAGTTTTACCTGTCATAGCGTCTGATTTGACTCAGATAATAAACACGTCCCTCCTGTCAGGTGTTTTCCCCCAGTCCCTAAAAACAGCAATTATCAAACCACTGCTGAAAAAGAATAATTTAGACAAACTTCTACTCCAGAACTACAGGCCCATCTCAAACCTCCCCTTTATCAGTAAGATTATTGAAAAAGCTGTGTTTCAACAATTAAACACCTTCTTAACAACGACCAGCCGATTTGACGTTTTCCAGTCAGGTTTCCGTGCTCACCACAGTACAGAGACCGCCCTGATCAAGGTGTTTAATGACATCCATATAAATACAGACTGTGGAAGAACCACCGTGCTGGTTCTATTGGACCTTAGTGCAGCATTTGATACTGTCGATCACTCCATTCTGTTAGAACGCCTGGAGAACTGGGTCGGCCTCTCTGGTACAGCACTCAACTGGTTTAAATCCTACTTAAAGGACAGGGAATTTTTTGTATCAGTAGGTAACTTTACATCAGAGATGACAAAAATCACATGTGGGGTTCCCCAAGGGTCCATTCTGGGTCCCCTCCTATTCAATATCTACATGCTCCCTCTAGCCCAGATAATAAAAAATAACAACATCAGCTACCATAACTATGCAGACGACACACAGCTCTACATCACCATGTCACCAGGTGACTATGAACCAATTCAGGCACTGAGTAAATGCCTAGAAGAAATCAATACGTGGATGTGCCAAAATTTTCTCCAATTGAATAAAAACAAAACTGAAGTAATAATATTTGGACCAATAGAGGAAAGATCAAAAGTTAGCACACAGCTTCAGTCGCTTCAGCTAAAAACCACTAATCAGGCCCGCAACCTGGGTGTAGTGATGGACTCAGACCTGAACCTTCAAAAGCATCTAAAGACAGTTACAAGGTCGGCTTTCTATCACCTGAGGAACATTTCTAGGATTAAAGGACTGATGTCTCAGCAGGATCTAGAAAAACTAATCCATGCGTTTATTTTTAGTCGAATTGATTACTGCAACGGTGTTTTCACAGGTCTGCCTAAAAAGTGGATCAGACAGCTGCAGCTGATCCAGAACGCTGCTGCCCGCGTCCTCACTAAGACTAAGAAAGTAGAGCACATCACCCCAGTTCTAAAGTCCTTACACTGGCTCCCTGTATCTCAGAGAATAGACTTTAAAATACTTCTGTTAGTCTATAAATCCTTAAATGGCTTAGCTCCTAAATACATCACAGACTTGTTATCAGCGTATAAACCATCCAGACCACTCAGGTCTTCTGACTCCAGCCTACTCTGCATACCTAGAACCAGAACCAAACATGGAGAAGCAGCTTTTAGTTCCTATGCTCCAATTATCTGGAACAAACTTCCAGAAAACTGTAAAAGTGCGGAAAGCCTGAGTTCTTTTAAATCAAGATTAAAAACACATTTGTTTAAAATTGCCTTCAACTGTCCTAGTTAACTGAATCACCACTTTTTTGTTCTATTTTCTATCTATATTTTATTCCTACTTGCTCTTATTCTGTTTTATTTTGCTATGTTTTAATCATGTAAAGCACTTTGCATTGTCTTTGTACTGAATTGTGCTATATAAATAAATTTGCCTTGCCTTGCCTTGCCTTGCCTTACCTGCCCACTTCAATGTTAAGATGTTGCCAAATGTTATGTAAAAAGAACAAAGTGGCATTTTAGTACATGATTTATAAACAACAAACTGCTCAATAACATGCCTGAAGTAGGGGCAGACAGCTTTTGTGAAGATGGTCCTGGCTGGGGCTCATTTGGGGTCGTCAGATAATTTATTTCAATATTCTCAGCCGCACATCGCTTATCTAACACAACGAAAGAACGCTCTCAGTTCTGAACAATTTCTTTGTGCTACTCTTCATTTTTATGCCAACGGCAGCTTTTTAATAACGTAGGAGATGCAGAATTTTTTTCAGAGGCAACTGTATGTTGCGCTGTCAGAAATGTTACTCAGTTATAGTTTAAAGGTGTTCCAGCATGAAAGCAATAATTTATTCTGTATCACATTTTGGCCCTTCCAGCTCTAGTTTTCCATTCTAGTCTATGTGGTAATATAAAGCGAGGTTGGCACAAATTAAACACCTACAAGATAATCAGTGTCAACTCATTGTTAGAAGGATTGGTGAACAATGGCAAAAAGATGAGCATATCAGTTATTTAAATAACACACACCATCCCGTCGTTGATTGCATGTGTTGAATATAGCCAATTAATGCTTTAGTTGAATACCGTTAAACATAAGGAAACTTTTAACTTAACCTTACCTGGTTAAGCTGTACTTCATCATGATTTGCTGCCATGTCATTTCAATGTTTTTAGTAATCAATGCCCCCCCGCCCCCCACATACTCCCCCTTTAGTGTTGAACGAGTGAAGTGTGAGAAAACGGCTTTAATTCTCTATTACATAACGTTCATATTGCGCATGCATTAACTTTTTCAACAATTCTCTCTTGAGGTTTTCAGCAGCAACGGCGTTGTTTCTTATCGTTTAATATCATCCTTATGCCTTCTTTAAAGATTTCTAATTTTACTCGCAGGATATGCACACTTCCAAGCTTTTTTTCCTGTCGTTGCCATGGTGAATCACGTTATTTGCGTTCCAGTGATCGGGCGTTTTTTCATGCTCACGTTCAAGTCATGGTTGATCAGACGCTGTTTTCTTTAGTTACCTGACTTATATCATCTGTTCTGAAACCAGAAACGCTGAATATGACAGAGTGATGTAGAACTACTCAGAGTAGCAGCTTTTCTACTCAGTGTAGATTTTTGCTGAAACGGAGCTCAGATGTCCTCCAGTAGCCTAAGCCTATAGCAGCATAACTATAGATGTAGCCCAGGGTAACATGAGCCACTTTAACTAAAAGCTTTGCCGAAAAGGAAAGTTTTACGCTGCAAAAACGGAACTAAAACTAAGTAACATTTTCTTATGAGTGTATTTGTCCTTGATTTGAGCGGGTAAATAAGATTATCTGCCAATGGAATAAGATTTTTGCACTTAAAACAGGAACAATCCATCTCCATCATCTTACTGCAAGTGCAGGATGTCTATCTTATTTTAGGAGTCAAAATACTCATTCTATTGGCAGATAATCTTATTTACCTGCTCAAACCTAGGACAAGAACACACATTTTAAGAACATTTTACTTATTTTTAGGTCAGTTTTTGCAGTGTAAGCTTAGTCTAAAAAGTAGACGGGGTGTCTGCCTCACGGACCAAAACTGGGAGTTGGTTCCACAGGAGAGGAGCCTGATAGCTAATGGATCTGCCTCCCATTCTACTTTTACAGACTCTAGGAACCACCAGCAGACCTGCAGTCTAAGAGCGAAGTGCTCTGTTAAATCAGAAGTGCTCTGTTAAATCAGGCACGCTTTGAACATTTTTGCTTTAAATTCAGTCGACATGAGAAGCATGTGGACCGAAGTAGTCTGGTCATGAGTTCATCCTGTAATGGGTGGGTTGTGATAAGATTGGGTTTTACCGGGCTGCTGTTACATGTCTATTAAAAACCCATCTTTCCCAGTTCCGGATTTGGCTATAAATGAGGAAATATTGATCAAGAGGTAGAACAGTGTAATATGCATATTTAATTCATAGAAATTAAATATGGAGACAGAGTCTTACATTACCAATCAAGATGTTTTCCCGCGCGGTGGAGAAGTCTGTCTAACTTTGAAAAGTCTGAACAAATTTTTTTAAGGGTGAGACCATCCCATGTTTTTAGGAGGAGGGGAAAATCTGTTTTGAACAAAGGAATTCTCTTTCTGACCCACCACCTCAGCAATAAAACTCCATGTTTATCTTACGCTGGAGCAGGGAGAGACAGACACCACTCTGCTTTCCTCAGTAACCCCAACTAAGATATATTTTTAATTCTTAACAACCCCTCTGTTTTGATCATCAGATCAAACCAATAACTAGGCTAAACTAAGTTTATGTCTTGAAACCCTTAAACAAAATGTAAATGGTAATGTGTAATATTGTAACCCACTGACCCCTCTGTTGGCGACTCATGAAAGTTCAAATGTTCCCCTTAAATGTAAAGTAACCCAAGTATAAGCTAAAAAGCTACTAAACCTATCTGAATCTCAAACCTACTAGAATTAAGAAAAGTAAGCACCTTTATCCGAGAGGTGCAAGGCTAAATGTGCAACTACCAGAAACTATTATATGATCTAAATATTACTTTAAGAGTCCTAACCTAGATTAACAAAATGTCTTTTTAGAGATTAAGATAACCTGTGAAAGCACTACACTCAGATCAAACCACATAATAAAAAGATTATCATGATATGCAGAACCAAGAGTCTAACAATACTAATATTGAACACCTTATGAATATGGAACTTATAAGAAATATGCAGTGGTTACAAAACTCTCATTTTCTTTTTTCTTTTTTCCACAATGCATTCAATTGTCATGATGTCTTGCATCTCGGAGATGTCTTCTTCTCGCCTTTAAAGAACATGGTTTAAAGAGTCAGTGTTCCAACCGCGGTCTCCACACATCTGTATGTTATTCTATATTAAAAATAAAAAACGAAAACAAAATAAAACATCCAGCTGCCTCATCCGCGAGTGGCAAACGGCGCCTCGAGCTGCCCTCGTTGCCGGATGGCACGGGTGGGTGGCAGTTGAAAACCCTTCCAGTCAGCCAGCTTGACCAGAAGTCTGGCCTGTGTTGTTCCCTTAAACCATCAGTTGCTGATACACATGGCTCCTGGAATGTGAAGGGCCCCTGACCTCTGGCCCACCACATCTGTCTGTTGATGACCTTAGCGCGCATCCTTCGAGGTTGGGGGTTGGTGGACTCCCTTCACATACTTGGACTCTCCTAATTTCATGTCTCCTGAAACTTACACAACAACCGTTTAGATATCAAATGTCGTGTGCTACCTGTAATTCTGGAGGTTGACTTTGGTCCCGAAAAGCTCCTTTCAGTCATATGGAAACATATCCTGTAATGAAATTAACTGAACACTCCCACAAGAAACACACTTCACAGCTTTTTCACCCCATTTTCAATTTAGTCTGTGCACAGAATTTTAGCCAATTGTGTTTAGAATTCTCCCCATTAATCCTCACCACCTTCCATTGTTCCATCTCCAGCCTATGGGAAACCTATTTTATAAATGTAATAGTTAATGAGACACTTTATCACAATTCCTCTTTCCTGACGCTGGGCCTCTGATTGTCCTGCAAAAGAATGCTTGCACAAAAACTTTATACCTCCGGTGGGAATCGCCATGTCTGTGGAATCAAAAATTTGTTAATTTAGTTTGAAATCAAAGTACATTTTCCTGTAAGAATGTCAGAATTGCTTTTTTGGATTGAAAAATTGCCATAGATTGCACCACTTCACACACACCATTTCTGTAACCTGTATTATTATTTCAGATGTCCACTCTGTGTGCTGCAAAAAATTCCTGTTTTAATCCCATAGAAAACGCAAACCTTCATCTGTTAATTTTACAGCATTTTTTAAAGTCATCCTGCAATGAATTCCTCACTTAGTTTACCTTCAATAGATGCCATCCTCATGTCAAAAAGTCCTGCATCCACCTTTTTGCATCAATTGATGTGCACTGTTTTGTACCAAACCCCTATTTTGTTACTTACCGTTCTATCTAGTTGTTACAAATCCTGATCCAGTTAACTTAACAGATTTATGTGGCTTTGAAACCTTAACTAACCTACCTGACACACCAATGATTTTAAACTAAACTAAATATGCATTAAGTTACCCTCTGTTTATCTCTGTTTTATCCAGTTTTTCATAGTTTATGTAGTTTTTCTATTTAATTTACCATTTACTGTATTGTCCTGCTTAAACTGTTTAAGCCTTTTTCCAAGAACCCCCCTCATAGAATCTGTCTCTAGCAGATACGTGGTGTCTGACACTTGCCCACTAAATCTAATTTATGGTTCCGGCCTGTTTTGGGAGTCAACTGAACAAACATTCAGAGCTATGGGTAAGGTCTTTTGTTTTTTTTTCCTTTTGTTTAAACAACCATTATCTGATTTACAATGCAGTTACATACCTCCGTGGGGTCCTGCACAAGAACCCTTCATCCAAATTACTTGTGCTAAGGGTTGATATAAAGTTTAAGATCTATATAACTTTACTTTACGATACAGTGTTATCATATAAATGCTTATGTCATATCCCTCTGCTTGGAACAAAATTAATTTTGTTACAAAACATTAACAAAGAATAGTATTAGTCATCGCAGGGAATCAATTAACTGCAAACAATTATCTGAATTGAAGTATGAAAAACACTGCCCTATATCCTGGATTCAAATCAAAACATAATGCAAGTTCATAATACCACAGATCTGCAAGAAGTCCTTCAAAAGTTGTGTAAGATCAGTGTACCCATTGAAATGATGACTGTTAACTAATTTGCTCACAGCAAGTTGATGGTATGAAAATGCTGAATGTTCCAAAGTACTTACATACTGATAAAATATTGGGTTTTACCTGAATAAAACACCCGGTAACAGCAAATTCTGGTGAAAATCTGATATGTTTTAGCAGGCAACAGTTATATTGTACAATAGAAAAATCTCAATACTTGTGAGCTAATAAGAAATAACCTAACTAATTTGTGTAACCTAAAAAGTCTCTGCAATGAATAGTGTTTGGTTGAAAAACAAGACGTCTCACCCAGAACACCGCTGTGCATGCTAGCGAGAGGCCCCCGCGTTGTAAAAGCTGACAAGAACTCCCAGTCTGTAAATTTATGGCATGCAGCTGTGAGCATGCAGAATCACAGAACCCTAAATGTGAAAAATATCCCCACCCCAGTGAATTTTCTGCTAATAATTGTGATGGTAATATACACCTTCTGCTGTCAATTATGAGCAATATGGTCCTGGACATAATAGAATTAAAACTCATGTTTAAAAGGAACATACCGCAAACCTGTACTGCTGGTATCTGCTCAATCAGCTGCCTTAAGAAGTTATTACCCAGCTCCAGACCGTTTGCCTAGGAGCTCAAACATAAAAATATGAGAACAGATAAACTGTATAAACTAGGACTAAGGTGCTAATTTTGTTTATATTTCCACATCATCCACACAGGTGCAACAGGCCCTTTTTAATGGCTTCATGATTACGAAGCGCCCCAATGTAGAAATGAGTTTGACTCGCCTGCTCTAAAACCATCTTCCTGTTCTTCATCTTTTCTCCAATCCTTTCTTCAGTTTTTGATTAATATTTTTTATTTATTCACCAATTTACTTTTATCTACTGTAAAGTTCCTCCTCTAGTTGGCCGATTACAACCATTTGTGTGACAGAGCGGCAACTACTGTACAGGAGTGACCTGGTATTGAGACACGTCAGTCATCTGTCATGTACTAAAGTGTATGTCTTTTAATAAAAAACGTTTACATTCTCTTCAACTTTTACTCAAACTTTGGTGCATTAAAAACCACATTGAAATACAATTCATTAAAATTGGCCTATTGGGTAGCGCTGTTGCTTTGCAGCAAGAAGGTCCTGGGTTCGAGTACACCCCTGGGTCTTTCTGCATGGAGTTTGCATGTTCTCCCTGTGCATGCGTGGGTTCTCTCCGGGTACTCCGGCTTCCTCCCACAGTCCAAAAACATGACTGTTAGGTTAATTGGCCTCTCCAAAACTGTCCTTGGGTGTGAGTGTGTGTGTGAATGGTTGTTTGTCCTGTTTGTCTCTCTGTGTTGCCCTGCGACAGACTGGCGACCTGTCCAGGGTGTTCCCCGCCTCTCGCCCAGTGAACGCTGGAGATAGGCACCAGCAACCCCCGCGACCCCATGAGGGATAGGCGGTTTGGAAAATGGATGGATGGATGGCCTAATACAGGAAGTGTTTTTTAAAGACTGACCGAAATCCTGTTTTTATTGCTTAAAATAGACTATTTTTGTTTCAATTGAGTCGCAAAGAATTTAGCAAACTGTGTGACCATCTTTTAATGAGAAGAAAATCTGACTAATTTGTTTAATTAAATACCGCATGCGCTCATATTTTGTGGAGCAGGTCAGAAAACAATTTTAAATCACAACACTTTGTGTAATTTTAGTTTGTTTTTAAAGTGCATTTCTGGCCCCCAGTCTGTATTTCCTTCAGGGCGAGACCAGGGAACGAACGCCGTCTATGAATAAACCGTCTTTCCGCTAAGCTGGAGCAAACATGGACCCGTTTCCTCAAGTCTTTTTGATAATGTAGTTTTAGGCAGTTTTGTATAAAGTACTGAAATCTCGGAGTCAAGTAAAAGTATAAGTACCTCTCCAAAATATGACTTTGGTAAAAGTCCAAGTCACTGACTGTAACGAGTAACTAAACCAAACATTGAAAATCTATCGGAGTAAAAGTATGCAATTAAGTTCAGAAATATAGTGAAGTAAAAGTTATCAAAAAAAATTATACTCGAGAAAAGTATAAAGTACTCCAAAATATACTTAAGTACAGTAGTGAAGTATTTTTACTTTGTTACTATACAACCCTGGTTTTAGGAGAAACTTTTGCCCCTCTCTGGTTTCTAGGTAGTATCGATAGTTTCCAACAGCGACTGATTTTTCAGTCTCCTTTAAAGTAACTAAATTCTTAGAGGAAATGTACTTTAAAGTCTGTGTATTTTGGATGTTTTTGGCGTTAGCCCTGCGGCGGTTCCGTCGTGTTTCTGCAGAATCTGGGGTCACCTCTGCACACATCATACGACCCGTCTCTCTCTCACAGACGCATCCTCACGGCACGCATTCACTGCAACTCTGAACAAAACACGACGCCCCTCGGTTTTTCTTTTTCATGTGATTTTAATACAAAAACCTGTTATAGAAAAAAAACAAAAACATAAAAACCGACATAAGTTAAAACTGTTCGCTGCAGCGACAGAACCGCAGCAGCTCCCAGCGAAACAAACCAAACGATGACTTTTTTTTTTTTTTAGTGTCCACTGGAAGACGTAAGGCAACCTGATCCGCCGGCGACTGGAACCATCAGAACTCGCAGGTTTCCGTCTCCGCCCGGAACCAGAGGCTCCTGGTTCCGATCGGCGCAGAAGTCAGTCAGTCAGTCAGGGTTAAAAAGTTTCACTTTATTTACATGTGGCTAAATATTTACACGTCTCCATTAGTGTCGATGCTGATTCTTCTGGACTGACTTCCTGAAATGATCCGGACTGGTTCTGGTTGCTGTAAGCAGTCGTGGCTGAAACCCTCGGCTCGTTTAAGATAATAATAATAATAAGAAGAAGATGTTGTGTCTGTTTTGGGTTCCACCTGCAGTCTCTTACAACCTTTGACTGAACCCAGACTCTGCTGCTCTGCTGACGGCCAGTTCTGCTGGTTCTGGTGGTTCTGATGGAGAACGTCTCCCTACATTCTGTTAAAACCTCCTCCCGGCCGGGCCGCCCCTGTACACATTTCCGCCCGGACCTGCAGGACCGTAGAAACCCCCCAGGAGGTCCATCCCAGTCTGCTGGAAGCCCCAGACCAGGGGATTGCCTGTCGGGCCCAACCCGCCCGGCCAGAGCTGCGGGTGGGGCAAGAGGCCCCTCAGTCCTCCCAGAGGCCGCAGGGGCCCCAGTAAGGGTCCTGGGTGGAAATGCTGGCCGTGGACCTGAGGCAGGTGTGGAGTGGGCCGAAGGCCGACACCCGGCTGGGGCGGCACGCCGTACGGCCGGATCTGGGCCGGCTGCTTCTGCTGGAGGTTCTGCGCGGTCTGAGCGGGCTTCGGGTCGTGATCCCGACACATCAAGACGGGGATTCTGGACTCTGGGTCGCTGCTGCTCTGTGGAGCCGCTCCTGCGTTCGCTGGCTGCTCCTGGTCGGGCTGGGAAGTTCTGGAGGGGAAACGACGAGAACAGTAGGACTGGGCATGAAAATCGCTACCAAGATTAATATCGATGTTTTTAAAAACGATTTAATATCAATATTCTGGCTTTCAATATTAATATACCTCCCAACCCCTAGGGGGCGTTATAACAACGTTACTACAGCGCGTCATTAGCCACCTAGGTTGTGGCCTCTCCTTCAATCATTCATCGCACCTATGCTCAATCGGCTGAAATCAGGGAAGCTGTCTTGTGAGACATCTAAAGTCAAAGTTAGTGGTGAAAGCCCCAGGAAAGTAAATCTCCAGGAAAGTGAAAATAGCCGGGTAAATGTGTATGGGAACTAGGGCCGTGCATAAAAATCGCTACCAAGATTAATATCGATGTTTTTAAAAACGATTTAATATCAATATTCTGGCTTTCAATATTAATATACCTCCAAACCCCTAGGGGGCGTTATTACATCGCACCATTAGCGTTCTCAGCGAGGAAGAACAAGTGAGACGAATTTGCGGAACGGCCGACAGGATTTTAGATGCTCATTTGTTCCTAAAAATCAGACGTTTGGGCACATTTTTGGTTTCTGTGATACGTTAAATGCATTGAACCAAATTAACTTTAAGTTCCTGGTAAAATATCAGTGTTCAATGAATTGATCATAAATATTTGGCTGGTTTTGTTTACTGAATGACCTTGAGCATTATTTGAAAGTAATAAATATTAATATTGTAGTCAAATCTAATCAAGCTGAGCTATATAGTGAATCGTATCGACTCATCCTTGATGACACCCAGCCCTGTTGAACATGTTGATCCAGGAATGTCATTCTAAATTTTCACTCGGTCTTAGGATTTAATAAATTATTTAGCTTTCTATAACGATACTTTAGGACAGGAGGTTTGTATGATAATTACCAAATTAGTGCAGCCATGAATCTTAGCTAACGGACTTTTCGCTGCCCGCCACGAGACATCAAAGGATGCAGGAAGCAATCGCACTTTTCCCAAATGACCCAAACACTTCCTGTCCCAAGAAACGAGGCTCCAGAGGCTGAGAGACGGAGCGTCGGCCACGACTGAAGCCTCTGGAGGGTGATCAGCAGGCGGACCGTGCAGACGGCCGCGCCTACCGCTGGTGAGCGGACGCGTCTTATTTGAGAATAAACTCCACTGAATAAACAGTGATAAACAGCTAAGAAATAATTTTTTCCAACACAAAGGAATGTTTATGCTGTGTCCCACCTCAGAGTCAACCTGGACGCTCCGTCTCGCTTTCTGCCTCTTCTTAACACTCAAAGTGTAGAAGGCCTCAGCTTCACCCTTTAAAACTGCAGACCTGGATTATTGCTGCATGCAGGCGGTCCGTTCAGATCCACCAACAGGAAGAACCGCTGCGATCGTTCGGGCAGGAACTCAGTTGATGGAAACCAAAGTGGATCCGGTCGAGTTTACAAGTAAAACGCTTCATGTGCGGAGTTTGGATCACATTTTACTGTGAAACATCAATATGTCGTTACCAGCGGCTCCAGCACCGATCCACCAGCTGGACTCGTTTGATACTTGACTCCATAGACGACGATTTTAATTTTATTTAAAGCCTATAAGTACACTACTACCACGTGATGATGCAATCATGCGCTTTTAACCATTCCCGGTGGAATGCCCTGCAACGCTAACGCAAATGGCCAGCGACGCTAATGGCCAGGGATGCCAATGCCATGCGACGCCAGCGCTAACACCCCCGCAAACGCTAACGCCCCGCAACTCTAACACCCCGCAACTCCAACGCCCCGCGACGCTAACGCCCCCGATGCTAACGCCCTGCGATGCTAACGCCCTGCGATGCTAACGCCCTGCGATGCTAACGCCCTGCGACGCTAACGCCCCGCGACGCTGACGCCCCGCGACGCTGACGCCCCGCGACGCTGACGCCCCGCGACGCTAACGCCCTGCAACGCTAACGCAAATGGCCAGCGACGCTAATGACCAGGGATGCCAATGCCATGCGACGCCAGCGCTAACACCCCCGCAAACGCTAACGCCCCGCAACTCTAACACCCCGCAACTCCAACGCCCCGCGACGCTAACGCCCCCGATGCTAACGCCCTGCAATGCTAACGCCCTGCGATGCTAACGCCCTGCGATGCTAACGCCCCGCGACGCTAACGCCCCGCGACGCTGACGCCCCGCGACGCTGACGCCCCGCGACGCTGACGCCCCGCGACGCTGACGCCCCGCGACGCTGACGCCCCGCGACGCTAACGCCCTGCAACGCTAACGCAAATGGCCAGCGACGCTAATGACCAGGGATGCCAATGCCATGCGACACCAGCGCTAACGGCCCGCGACTCCAACACCCCGCGACGCTGACGCCCTGGCGACGCTAACGCCCCGCCACGCTAACGCCCCGCGACGCTAACGCCCCGCAAGGCTAACGCCCCGCGACGCTAACGCCCCGCGACGCTAACGCCCCGCAAGGCTAACGCCCCGCAACGCTTCCCGGACAGTGGAACCCCAGGTTTCCTCTCCCTCACGTCTGGACAAAGACTCTTGGGCCACTTTTAGCTACCAGCTCAGACGTTTCTCCGCATCTGAACTCCCGCCCGACCACAACTGACATGAACACGGTGCAGAGACGCCATCCTTTAACTAACCTGGACACGTCGTCCTCTCCAGGAGAACCCGGGGACGGACCAGGTTCTTCTTGTCGATCCATTCCTTCGTGTTTCCCGTCGCTGTCGGGTTCTGTTGGGTCACTGAGATCCGTGGCGCTCTGACCGGACGGCTCGGCGTTATTCTGAGGGGAGTGTCCGGTCCACGCCGCCGCCACTCCAGGATTTCCCGGCGTCCCTCTTCCCCCCGTGGAGCTCGGCTGCACTCCGTCCTCCGTCCTCTTGTCCTTCCACGTTTCTAGCGTCAGCCCAGAGTGAATCGAGTCCAGCACGGCGGCCACGGCCTTCCTGCTGGGGGCGAGGTGGGCCGACTCAGAGTGCGGCGCCGGGCCCGGAGGCGGGCTGCCGTGACGCTCCTCCGCGCCGGTGGGACCGGCGAAGATGCCGACGTCCGACTCGACCTGCAGCTCCAGCAGCGCCTGCTGCAGCTTGAGCTGCTTGAGCTGCTCCAGGCGCTCGGCTCGCAGCTCCTTGATGGCCTGCTGGAGGAACTCCATGTCTCTGCTCGTGTGCGAGGAGAGCCGCTCGCCGCCGCCGGCGTCGGGAACGATCTGGTCGGGCACGAAGGGGCCGTAGGGCAGGCTGGCGCCGGGCAGAGGCAGCGCCTCTCGGGGTTGGTTGCTGGAGGAGACGGGGCGGATGGGATCCGGGAAGGCGGCAGGAGGCGGGGAGACGTCGTGGGCGGAGTCTCTGTGGTCGAGCTGCCTGCTGAGACCTGAGGACAGAAGGCGGCGCCGAACGTCAGCACGGCTGGAGCGGCGACGGACTCCGTGTTTGTGTTTAAGCTGCTGGTGGGACGGACTAAAACCTTAAAGGTGAGCTAAATATTTCTGTCACACCTCCAGGAGCTCAGAAAGACACCGTTGGATTAAAAAATATAATAAATCTCGGCACCAGAGACTTCATGTTCAAACAGAGTATTCTAATCTAGAAGTCTATTAAACACTAAAACTAAAAAACTAAAAGGTTAAACTAAATAAGGTTTACGGGAACAGACCTTTGGGAGCGAGCAGATCCTCCACGAACAGCTGCTTGTCCTTGAGGCTGTGACAGCCGACCAGTCGGCTGAAGCTGCGCTGGATGTCCTCGATCCCGGCCACGATGACGCCCCCGTTGGAGTACGCGGGGAACTTATCGAACGGGTGCTCTGTGTTCGGGAACAAAGCAGGAACAGACGGTGGGATAACGGCTTCTGGCGGAAACTTCAAAACTCTGCAGTGGGAACGTGTGCCGCTAAACACCGATGACGTTTGCTCACATTTAAATGAGGCGTTTCAGGATAAAATAAGTCCTTTTTGGTAAATCAAGGCCCGGACTAAAGGTGCTGCTTGGGACGGTTACCTGCACCGTCTCATCAGTGCTATTTGCTTTGTGAATCAGTTGCAGACACCAGAGAATTTGAGGGAAACTGGGAGCAAAACGGCGACACGGCGTAATTTCACTGAGGAGATGCAGTTCTAGGGTTGCACAATTAATCGCATTTGCAATATAACCGTAATTTAAAAAAAAACGCAATTTCCAAATCGCAGAAGTCTGCAGGTTTTGGCTGTGTAACAATTAATGGATCAGACGCGTCCTTTAAGTGTCTGTGATAAGTTTAAAGTGGGTTTGCTCCACATGGAGGAGAAGAGAGCTGCAGCAGTGAGATAAATTCATTTTATTACTTGTTTTAGACTTTATATAATCATACTGTTTTACCAGAACCTTTCAGAAATCTCACCATATGCTGGTTAAGATTCTCAGTCATCCAGGTCATGGTCATTCCAAAAAAAGTAAAAAACAAAGCAACTGGACTTGTTTTCCGTAGTTGAAGATGTTTCGCTTCCTGGAGAGGGAGCGAAACGTCTTCAACTACGGAAAACAAGTCCAGTTGCTTTGTTTTTTACTTTTTTTGGAAATCCCACCATAGAATTAAGTTCTTTAATACACAGACTTGCTTGTTGTTTGCACTTTATGTTCAACAAGGATTGACGCGCAAATCAATTAAAAGCTGTTCTGTTTAATAATATTCTGATTAATACATTAAAAGCTTGTTTTAAATAGTCCTTGTTTACAAACATTTTTATCTAGAGGCCATTTTTGTTGCTTGTGGTTAACGTAGAGAAAAGTCAAAATCAAATCACAATTTTTGGTTGAAATAAATATATTTCTGATCCGAGTTCAAACCCAGCGGCTCTTTTAGCACCTAGTCTGCACAGCGGTGAAACAGATTGATTTGTTGTTTGTATTTAAAAAGACATGATAAATTAAACTGGAAAAAAATTAAACGCATTAAATCGTAATTAGATTATTTTCCCAAATCGTTCAGCCCCATGCGGTTCTGCTCCAGACAAGCTCGACGCAGGACGGGTCTCTCATTATTCTAGCCTTTATGGGACAGAACCGACTGAAACAGGTCATTTCTGGCGGCGGCGCCGTACCGGTGAGGTAGACCGTGTGTCGGAACTGCGTGTATCGGGCCTGGAGCTCGATGAGGCAGTCGAGGTCCGGCGACTGCTGGTTGCTCATGTCGCAGTGGTGATACGGCAGGAACTCGATGATCTGCCGCTTCTGGTACGCCGACAGCAGGTCCAGCAGGTTGGCGGCGTCCCTCCGGAACCTGGCGAGCAGACGTCAAACAGGCCGCATGGGAAAACGGCACCAACACCTTTCATGACTGAGCTAAAATATGCATGAAAACACATTTCCGTCTTTCTAAATCAGCTCCTTTTATGGTGGCAAGATCCCCAGCACAGCAGAAACGGAACAAAAAGTAAAACTTTCTTGAAATTTGAGCAGGTAAATAAGATTATCTGCCAATATAATAAGATTTCTGCACTTAAAACAGGAACAATTCATCTCCATCATCTTATTTCAAGTGCAGTTTATCTAATTATCTTTTAAAGCTAAAAAAAAAAAAAAAACTAATTCCATTGGCAAATTATCTTATTTACCGGCTAAAATCAAAGGCAAATACACTAATTTCAAGAAGATTTTACTTACTTTTAGTTGCGTTTTTGCAGTGAGAAACTGCTAAAGAAACTGAACAAAACTTTTAGGTGGACCTCCTAGCAATGCAACCCAGATCCGCTGGATCGGGTCTGATGGCTTAAGCCCCGTTTACACTTCCCTTTTTTTAACCGCGCCGAGCTCAATAACTGAGATAACTATTGAGTGTAAATGGAACGCAAACTGAACCGTGCCAGACACAATCGTACTGCACTAAATCTAGTCCAGTTCTATAGGTGGGCTCGGCTCACACTGCAAAAACGGAACTTAAAATAAGTAAAAATGTTTATAAAATGAGTGTATCTGTCCTTGATTTGAGCAGGTAAATAAGATGATTTGCCAATGGAATAAGATTTTTGCACTTAAAATAGGAACAACTCATCTCTATCATCTTATTTCAAGTGCAGGATGTCTAATTATCTTATTTTAGGGGTCAAAATACTCATTCCATTGGCAAATAATCTTATTTACCTGCTCAAATCAAGGACAAATACACTCATTTTAAGAACATTTTACATATTTTTAGATCCATTTTGCAGTGCAGTTTTTCAGTAGCTCGGTTCTCAGATAACAAAGAGCGCATAAGCCTTACAGCCAGCTGACTAATTATGCAGTTTCAGACATTCATAATAATACTAGCTTCCCTACCATGAAACACAATTTCCAGTGATGATTCTGTTTAGCAGTGTGATGAACCTCAACGTCTGTCGTTGTTTCCTGCGTCTGTAAATCCTGATTAGACGTTCGTTTGTCTTATCCACGTCCCAAAAGCCGACTTTGTCAAGTAAATTCACCAAAAGTTGCCTTCTTCGCCTGACTCTCCGCAAAAAGCAATTATAACCAACCATAACTTCCTGAATGTTACGGGCGCCGCCATTTGTATTTGCTTGAGTCTCTCCTTCAATCCTAGAGAGCAGTAGTAACCTTTAAATCAACATTAAAAACAAATTTTTTAGGGTTGCCTTCAACTGTTCTAGTTAACTAAAACACCACTAGTGTTTTTTTTTTCTTTTTATGTTCTATCTTCTATCTACATTTTATTCCTACTTGCTTTTATTCTGCTATATTTTAATCATGTAAAGCACTTTGCATTGTCTTTGTACTGAATTGTGCTATATAAATAAATTTGCCTTGCCTAGTACCGCAGATCGTCACTAGGAGGCGATGAACCGTGCTAGCGCGATGTGTAAACGGTCGTCAGAACCAAACTCAGCACGGTTAACTGATCCAGTCTCGGTCCGGGCTCGGCACGGATCGGTTTAACGAGGTTAGTGTAAACGGGGCTCTGGAGTGAATAAGTCTAGAAGCGTCAGAACGGTGACGCACCTGGCTTGTTCCTTCAGCCTTTTGTGGGTTCTGCAGTGAATCTTCCACCTCCACAGGCTCTCCGGAGAACTGTGCTCCTCCAGGAGCTTCAGCAGGGCAGCGAGGCGATCTGCAGGGCGACACATCAGCTCAGCACACGGAAACAGCCGACCGCGCCCCCCCCCCCCGCCCCCCCAACGTACCGTGAGTGATGACGTCCGGGTTGAGGACCAGCTCATCGGAGACAATGCAGCCCCCGGAGACAAACAGCTCGATGCAGCTGTTGTTTTTGATGTCGTCCAGCGAGTCGACGCCCACAAACACCACAGAGGAGTGTCTCTTCAAAGACATGAGGCCTGGGATCTGCCGTGGACACCAAGCACACGCCGTTACTTCGTCTCCGTCGCCTCAGCACGACGGGAGGAACCAGAGTCGGACCAGGAACGTACCTGATGAATGTGCGCGGCTATGTCTTTATTCTTAATGATGACCAGCAGCCCGTTGTCCGTGTTGTCCTGGTGTAGGAAGTCCACAGGACTCTGATGCACGTTGCCCAGGTTCAGCAGATGTTCCTGCAGATTTAACAACACCGCAGCTTATCGTACGGCGCTCCGTATCAGAAAGAACGGCCGATCTACGCCGAGCAGAAAGCTGCTACTCATAGTCCGCCTGTTCGGTTTCAGAACAGGTGATTTCAGTCAGGTAACTAAACTCAGCGTACGATCACACTGCAAAAAGGAAAGTAAAAGTAAGTAAAAATTGTCTTGAAATGAGTGTATTTGCCTTGACTTGAGCAGGTAAATAACAATCTGCCAATGGAATAAGATTTTTGCTCTTAAAATAGGAACAACTCATCTCCATCAACTTATTTCATGTGAATAGATCTATGTATCTTATTTTAGGGGTTAAAACACTAATTCCATTGGCAGATCATGTTATTTAGCTGCTCAAATCAAGGACAATTACACTCATTTCAAGAATATTTTACTTAATTTTAGTTCCATTTTTGCAGTGCAACCGTGAGCCCTCATAAAGCCCTCATCAATGGATCACAGATAACGAGATTCCTCATGGAGACGGCAGGAAATAAGAAGCCTGAAAGTTGCATTCCCTGCGAGTGGAAATAGAAATCTTTAATGAAGGCATGTGGAGAATATTAAATCATAATCAACAGAAAGAAACAGCTGCTGCTGCTGAAAAGGTGAGTTAACAGCAGAGAATCAGGTCCAGTTAAGAGTGATTCTTATTATTAACCTTAACCAACTGAAGCATTAATTGACTATAATCAACAATTGTCAATTGTCAATGATGTGAGTTATTGAAATAACTAATAACTCATTCATCTTTTTGCCAGAATTAGCTTCACTCGTCCTTTTTGATGCTGGTTTATTGTGTATAATGTGTGCCAACCTCACTTTATATTAATCATATAGGCTATGTTCACATTTTAAGTTGAAGGAAAGGTGGCGTTATTTAATAAATGTGCCGCAGCCCTGGTGGTGTTAAATTAGAGCTGAAGTCACAACATTTGTTACAGAACATTTGTTGCATTTCTTTTATTAATGCTGAGGGTTTCTGACTCTGGAACACCTTTAAACTCAATTATAACTGAGTGCCACAGTAACATTAATGACACCCAGCTGCCTCTGAAAGATTTCCTGCGTCTCCTACATTATTAGAAAGCTGCCGTTGGCATGAAAACAAAGAGCAGCACAAAGAAATCGTTCAGAACTGAGAGCGTTCCCTCGTTGTGCTAAGGAGGAAATACACGGGGGGCGTAAAATAGGCCTAACATTACAGGCGCGCTTTTAAAAAGCGTAAATTTACACCAGACGCTGCAGCGTACGTTCCACAGCTGCGTGTTTCTGCACTGCAGAACCATCGCCAAAGAAAAGATCATCATTCCTTCCTCTGGTTGACGAACTGTTGCGAGAGGAAAGGCAGAGAGCTCAGCCCATCAATCAGCAGCGTCAACAACTTTGACCCAGGATGTTGTTTTCCTGTCAAACAGGAGTGTAAACCTGTATTATGCTTCTAGTGTAAATTTTGTGACTGATTAAAATGAAAAGCTAACCTAACCGACGCGTTCCCTCCTTTAGAAAAGCGATGTGCCGCTGAGAATAATATGAAACCAGAGACTATAAGACATTTAATCGTGGTCTGATCAGCCTCTCCTGAGAGATTTCTGCTCTGCAGCATTCAGGCTCGTCTGGAGAAGGAAACGCCTTCCAGACACTTCCTTGTTCAGATCTCAGCTAAAAAGTAGGAAAAACTCAGAGTTTGCCCAAACAGCCCTGCTTGGTAGCAGGGTCGTTTCACAGAGTAATCTGTTGTCATAATGTGACTCTGGCTAAAAGCTTCTGAGCTTTCTGAAACAGAAAAGCCAGGGAATGCAGGAATTTACCCCAGAAACTACTCTGATTATCCACTAACCAGCTTTCTGACACAGGTTCCCAGGCGTTTAAATGAAATCACTGACCAGCGCGCCGCCTTACCTTGACCTCCTCGTAGACCTGGTCTCCTGGCTCTGTGCAGTGGACGTAGAACTGCGGGGACTTCCTCTTGATGTCTTTAATGATCTCCACCAGGTTGTTTAACACGTTGGGCTCCAGCTGGTCGATCACAGAGTTTATGTGCGTCGTTGACGGGACGGGCGCTGCGCCGGGCTCCAGGGCGGGGCCGGGAGAAACGACGGGCAGCTGGCCCGTCTCCGGATGGCAGCCCAGTCCTGGGACGGCCACGGTGCCGTGTGGGTCCGTCAGACCACCGTCGTCTTCAGCAGCCGTCCTCACCGCCACGTTGTCCTGAGGTCCCACAGCGGAGCCGCAGGCAGAGCGGCGAGGAGACGGGGCGTTCCTCCAGTCCGTGGAGTCCGGCAGCTGGGCCTCGTCGGCTCTACCTGCCGGCGCCTGGCCCGCTCTGACGCTGGCCACAAAGTCACTGACCGTGTTGGCCAGCGAGGCGTCCACAGGAGCCCCGGCCGAGCGGCGCTCATCGAGCTCCGCCAGCATGCCGGCGATGCCGTCCTGCAGCGAAGTGACGTAGTCGCCGACCGGGGGGCAGGGGTTGTAAAAGGAGACGTACGGCGAGAACTGAGCCAGCGAGGCGTACGGCAGCAGCTGCTGGGGAGCCGGCGCCGAGGAAGGCGAGAGCGAGAGCCGAGGGACGCCGTAGCTGACGCCTTCGCCGCGCAGGAGGAGCTTTACGTCAGAGGAAAACTCCTCCAGATGTTTGTCCACGACTCTGTCGACGTCAGCGGATCTCAGCGGGGCTCCGTCTGCTTCCTCCACGTCTCTCATCGGTTTCTGCTCAACCGCTTCAGCCTCCTGCTGCTCCTCGCATCGCTCACAGTCCTCCGCCTCCTCAGTTTCCTGTTCAACCGCCACCTTCTCCGCTTCTCCTCCTGCCTGCTGCGCTTCGCACCGGGACGGCGAAGGTCGACACGGCAGAGCCGGGGACGGAGGCGTGAAGGGATCCATCGCCGTGGGAACCGACGGCTCTTCTGTCCTCTGAAGCTTTGCGTCCGCTTCGTCGTGGATCCCTGAGGGCAACAGACAACGTTGGACAATCGCAGCGACGTCTGGAGATCAGGCGCTCCTGGGAGACCTCTCTACTACTAACATTTTGTCAGGTTAGGACAGGGTAGTCCAAACTTTTTGGCGCATGCGCCGAAATTCTCAAGTCAAAAGTACTTGAGGGCCAAAAAATAACGACAATGACAAATAACCCAAAAATCATGTTGTGAATGTTTTTTATATGATAATTTTGATTAGACAAATTATTCAGATCTTCTGAAGTAAAATTATGCCAAATCACTGTAGTTAAAAACGGGTTTTGTACATTTGCTTCATTAAAAGCAAATTATATCAGACTCAATTGATACAAATAATTATTTGTGGTCAAGCAATATGAGAGCAGGGTTTAGGCCGCTATCTCTCTGAAAAAACTTGCTATGTTTTCAACTAATTTTTAGAAGTGATTTAAAAAAAAACACCTTTGGATGCACAAAAGTTTGCATCCAAGTTAAAGTCCTCAGACAGATGTGGTCGTATTTACTATGAAATTAAATAGAATGTAAAAAGTGTGGTTATTGAAAGATTAATAAATTACGTTGTACCCAACGTTTTCTGTTGGAAGATCACAACCTGTTCAAATCCATTTTACCCCAATAAAAATAAAACGTTTCCGTCTCCATCAGACAAGCAGTACATTTGCAGCCTGCTTTAGGAGTTTTCTTCAGGCCTTGGATGCTTTGTGAATAACTTTTATCTTAGCGAGGTAAAATACTGAGAAAAATCTTAGGATTTCCCTAAAATGGCGTCACTAAGAGCTACAGGGCGGGGCCTCGTCATCAACAACCTCCACGTCACGTAAAGTCCCGATAAAACACTTTGAAACGTGTAACGTAACGACACGTGGAAAAGTTTAAGCAGCGGGAATACTTTCACAGCCCGCTCCATGCTGGGCGACAGGTGGGATTCAGGTAAACCAGGATGTGTCCAAAGTCACAGGGGCCAAAACCGTCAAGTTGAATTACTCACGGGAATTACAAAAATATGTTGTTGTTTTTTAATAAAAATAAACTATTTTTGGGATATTTTTTACCTGCTCAGCATTAAAAGCAAGGATACAATATTTTAATTAAATGGATAAAGTGGTTAATTTTCTTTGTAGTTTTGTTGCTTCTGATTTCCTGGCCTAGAAAAAAAATGGAGTCTATTGTCAGCAGAGTTTAATAAATCCATTAAAAGCAGTGATGTAAAGGGTAAAAGTTGGCGGATAGATCTGCTCCTAAAAGTACTAAAAGAACTAAAAGTAAGTAAAAAATTCCTGAAATGAGTGCATTTGTCCTTGATTTTAGCTGCAAGTTTAAATAAACTGCCAATGGAATAAGATTTTTGCTCTTAAAATAGAAACAACTCATCCCCATCTTCTTATTTCAAGAGCAGTTTAATTAATCTTATTTTAGGAGTAGAAATACTCATTCCACTGGCAGATCATCTTATTTGCGCAGTAAATCTGTCAGTAAAATTTACTCAAACTGAAGAAGATTTACTCAGAAACAGACATTTGTCTGTTTCTGAGTTTATTTTTTATCAAAATAAAAAAGCTCTTAAAATTGAGTACATTTGACAAATTTACTATGTGGCTGCTCAAATTAAGGGCAAAGCTGCTCATTTCAAGAACATGTTGCTTTTAGTTCCCTTTTTGCAGTGTAGGAACATTTTAATTAGTAATAATTTTGCCATAAAAGCATAAGGAAAAAAGCCCTTTTTTAGAGGACCATGGTTATATCATGCAAAATAAAAATAAGGGGTGCAAACGGCCCCCCGGGTCACACTTTGGACACCCGTGAGGTAAACAATTAAAATTATCTGATCGATGCTGATTTATGACACAGATCTGGCCTGGTTATGTAAAGTGATTAATTTGCTTTCTGAAGGTTTGAGTAAAAACCAAACGGTTCTGCTCTGACGTTGGGAGCTTGTAGACAAAAGCCAACCTGAAGGGAAAGTTAAAGCCTAAAAACTATCAGACTGATGAGCAGCTGAGACCGTCTCAGTTTACCTGGAAGCTCCTCCGGGACAAAGCGCTGCGGCTCGTTAACCGGCTGGAGGTCGTTAGCCAGGGCCCGGCACTGGGAGGCAGACTGGAGCGGCCGGGTCTCGGGTGACGAGGACTGGGCAGGGGAAGGGGGGCTGCTGGGTTGTGGCGACGGGCAGAGGAAGGGGGACGAAGGGGGGCTGGGCTCCGGGGACGGGCACTGAGACGGCGACGGCGGCAGGCTGGGCTCAGGAGACGGGCACTGAGACAGAGAGTTGGGCGGGCTGGGGACGGGCGATGAGCACCGGAAGGGGGAGGGAGGGGGGCTGGCCTCGGGGGACGGGTAGGACGGAGGGGGGCTCCGCTCGGGGGACGAAGCGGGGCTCCTCCCGCATGACTTGGCCGCTGTTGTGATGGCGGTTGCCGAGTCGAGGCGATGGAAACGAGGGTCCTGCGGGATGTTCCGGTCCCCCTGCGAGTATCTCTGTGAACAAAGACCTGCGGAGAGAACGGATCACAGGTTTCTGATTGCAGCTTTAAACGCGGCCCTGCCCCCCACACCGCCGCACCCAGACCCCTGGAGACAACATTGCAAAAAGAGAACAAAAAATAAGTACAATTTTCTTAAAATGAATGTATTTGCCCTTGATTTGAGCGGGTAAATGAGATTATTTGCCAATGGAATAAGATTTTTGCACTTAAAATAGGAAAAATTCATCTATAATCTTATTTCAAGTGCAATATATCTAATTATCCTATTTTAGGGGTAGAAATACAGGGCAAATACATTAATTTCAAGAAAATTGTATTTATTTTTAGTTCTCTTTTTGCAGTGAACGTAGTCATCACACGCGATTCAAATATGACAACTTTGATTTTTCACGGGGAAAAATGCTAAATTCTCCCTTAAACATCATTACCCAGGATGTTCCCTCTACACATAAATCACCAGATGTGACATTAGGGCAGAAAAAAGCTCAAAAGTCTTTTTTTGAAAAACATTCACACCATTTCGTTTGATAGTGACAGATGGATATTAATAGATGTTAATCTTTATGTAATCTTTTTATTCTGCAGGCTTTTCTTACGTGTGGATCTCAAACTGAAGGCAGACGTCACTGAATGACGCTTTATTTAAGGGTAAAAATATCAAGCTTTTACAAATAAACCTTCGCTTATTTATTATTATCTGCTGTATAATTAAAATCGACCTCGATCTTTAGCAGAACTGTGCAGCGACGTTTCCCCCGGAGCCGACAGTGCCGTACGGTTTAGCCAGTTAACGCACCTACCTGTTATTTATAAACATAGGTTATTTTCCCACCAGGGCCGGAGTGGGAATCACAAATACGTGAAAAATATTTCTTTTTTTATCATTTATTTTATTGCCTGTAAATGTTATATATCTAAAGGTAATGTCTGAGCGTGTGAAACTGAAGTCAAATTCCTATTTTGTGATATATAGAGCAGGCTGGAGAGCTGGGTCGGACTCTCTGGTACAGAACAGGAACTTCTTTGAGTAAATAGGTAATTTCTCATCAGAGCGGACAAAAGTCACAACGTTCAATCCTGTGACCCCTTCTATTCAATATTTATATGCTCCCTCTAGCTGAGGTTATACGAAACAAGATAAGCCATCATAATTATGCAGATGATACTCAGCTCTACTCAGACATGAACCTTCAAAGACACAAAGAATTAATAAGTCAGGCTTCTACCACCTGGAGAACGTTAACCAGGATTATACCGTGGTCTGGGTGAATACTCATTTCTGATTGGCTGCAGGGTGTCCCTTAAAAAATGTTAAAAGGACACCCATAAAAAGTTTTGGTTTAAATAGCCTCATAATTTATAAGTTCTGAAGTCCTCACTAAGACTAAGAACGTAGAGAACATGGACCTGGTTCTGAAGTCCTCACTAAGACTAAGAACGTAGAGAACATGGACCCGGTTCTGAAGTCCTCACTAAGACTAAGAACGTAGAGAACATGGACCCGGTTCTGAAGTCCTTCCATGGCTCCCTGGATCTCAGAGAATAGACTTTAAAATCCTTCTGTTAGTCTATAAATCCCGGAATTAACACCTAAATCCATCACAGACTTGTTATCAGGGCATCAACCCTCCAGACCACTCAGGTCTTCTGGCTCCAGCCTGCTCTGCAGAACCAGAACCAGAACCAGACATGGAGAAGCAGCATTTAGTTCCTATGCTCCACTTTTCTGGAACAAACTCCCAGAAAACTGGAAATCAGCAAAAAAAACCTCTGAGTTCCTTCAACTCCTTTTAAAAAAAGGAGTTGAAGGAACTCGTGCCTACACCGATTTTTGTACAAACATAAAAATGAGCAACATAGTCCTCAAAAGCCTGCTGATACTCACAGTGAAATAATTATTTTGATATCTCTTATACTTTTTCAGCTAGAGCGATTTGTTCGGGGCCGTTTTTAGAGGATTTTTGAAATTCCTTAAAAATCCCCTTTATATCATAATTTTTTACGCCTTTATTAAAATATTTCCAGCAAAAACCGATAGCAAGTTTTTTTCCCCTATCCGTTACAAATAAACGCAGAAAAAATTACGTCTTTACCATTTACGGATAAGGAGATATGGAGCGTTATTTGAAGCAAAGTATTCCATTCTATTCCAATAAGGCAGAGTCTGAGCAAAGTCTCTGCACTTCGGTAGAATGGCCCGCTGCAGGTGTGAGTGAGTTTCCATGACGACGGAACTCTGCTTACCAGAGGGACAGGCTCCATTGGGATAAAATGGCAACTTTCGACACCCACTGAAGTGGCTGTGATTAATGTAGGAATCTGAAATTCGTCACTTCCTCTTAACATTTTAAAATTTTCGTGTGATTATCAGCCATGTGTCACTTTTCTGTGCCATTTTGGATTTCACATGCTTTCCTATAGGGCCTTTTTTTCCAACACGACCTGGCATGATGCCCAGACACGACCCAATTGGCCAATACAGCGCCACCCACCTGTGGGAAATGGCGCTTTACACCATTTTGGTCAAATGTTGAGTTCTGGGCCCAGATGTGGTGATGCTGAGTTGCTAAAGGAGGCCAATCTCACACATAAACTTTGGTGACCTTTGGTGACATTAAGTATTGGCACCCATTTTTGAGGCACTTCCCAGTACAGGATTTGGACCAAACTAACAGAGTACCATCACCCGGTGATACTGAACACAACCATGTTAGCGGCTAACTGTTAGCATGTTGCTAACCGGAAGTAGCTCTGACAGCTCGTACAAACTTCTGCTTCACAGAGTCTGTACTTCCTTTAGAGAGAAAGCTCCACAAGAAATTTGGCCTACGTCGCATAAAGCATCTCCAAGCTATGAGGTGTCAAACATCCAATAGTTTTCAATGGGGGGCAAAACCCCTTATACTCCTAGAAATGCAGGCCCACATATGGCTACAGTATATTCAAGTTTGAAATTCTACTTCTGCTTTGTTAAATGATTCAGTGTTCAGAATGAGTTAGGAGATGTTTGGTGCCATTCCCTCAGTTTATTTCTTCTTCTAATCATTCAGCTATTGTTCTTTCATGTTCAAATTCTTCAACTTTTTCAAATTCTTCAACTTTTTCAACTTCTTCAATGGTTTTCAGCTATTTTTTCTCTTCTTCAAAGTCAAATCATTCAGCTTACTGCATTCACAGTGCATTTTCGCAGGAAATGCAAATTTTTCTAGTTCTGTTTTATTTTCATATATTTTAATCATGTAAAGTGCTTTGCCTCGTCTCTGTCCTGAAATGTGCTATAATAAATAAATTTGCCTTGCATTTAAATCCAAACTGAAAACCTCCTGTTCAGAGCTGCTTTCCGCCATAATAACAGGAACGCTGACCAACAGATTTAATGTTTATTCATGTTTTCACCTCATAATTTAACTTTTGTTACTGATCTTGCAACCAGTGACCGTTTGATCTGCTTGATGTTTTTATGCTGCTGAAATGTGCTACAAAAAAACTTGACTTGTGCGCCAACAAAGCTGATTTCTGATCTATACGACTCTGTCAAGATGTACATCTAGTATCTCACAAAGGTAAGCAGACCCCTCACATTTTTGCAAAGATTTGATATCTTTTCATGAGTCAACACTGCAGAGCTGACCCTTTGATTAGAGGCAAAGTAATTAGTGCTCAGCTTGTATAACAGCATCATAAAAACTCAACACACCGCTATTAATGTCTAAACTTCTGACAATGAAAGAGCATTCCTAAGTGAGACTGTGGCCAATCAGCCATTTCCCCTCCACGGTGTCATGTGACTCGTTAGCGTTACGAGGTCTCAGGAGGGAACAGGGAGCAGGTGTCGCGCTCGCACTGTTCGCTGGAAGCTCAGCATCCATTTATTCATTTATATGGCCTGGTTATAAGAGCTTTTAAAAACGGTCACATCTTCAGTGTTGTCCCATGAAAAGACATAAAAGAATTCCAAAAAGGAGAGAGAGGTGTACTCACCTTTGTTAGATGCTGTGTGTTCGTAAGAGAAGTCAAAGTGTCCCCATATGGCACATATCCTATTGACAATGATACCTGGATGGCAATGCCATCTGTCACCATCTCTGGATCAATTAAGCGATACGTTCCCTCATTTAGTCGTTTAATTTAAAACCGGTGATACAGCTCAAACATTCAACCACAGCACATGTGTTTATTTCTCTTGGTAAATGGCTATTCTTGATGAATCAAGGAGATAAACAATAACAATCTCTCACAGATTTAACTGTATTACTCAGAGGACTTTGTGTTACAGTACGAGTTCACCAACCGTGGTTCTAATCCTAGTTTGGGCCTCAGAGGAACCTCCTGATGGAAGATAACGCCTACCTGGGCTACATAACCACTTTACACCACGGCAGACTTTATAATGAGCACGTTACAGAGATGGTAGTCAAAGCAGGTGCAACACGTCCCCCCCGGCAGGAACAGGCTGACGCATGATTGTAATGAATCTGTGGAGAGCGGCTCCTTTTTGTGTCCGACAGGCCAGGAATGAAATGAACCAAGCAGCAAAAGCAGGAAACGGTGAGCGGCGAGGACAAACCAGCGTCTCAGTGGGTGAAGGAGTGGGTAAATCAGGAGAGATTATTTATTAGTTTTGGATCTCAGGAGGCCGAGGTGTTCGTCTCCAGCAGGTGTGTCGACGGTTCACCGGGCAGACAAACCTGTTATGGGGATCAGGACCCATGGGATTTCCCACTCTTCCTCCTCCTGCTCTTCATTAGCCACTGCTTTCCTCCCCAGCCTTCCTCCTCCTCCTCCTCCTCCTCCTCCTCCTGCTGCCCGTCCACCGTGGTGGTTCTGCTCCCCGCTGTGCGAACCGGGACTGAATCCCTCCAGACTGCTGACGCTGCCGGCCGTCTGCTCCTGCAGACACAACAACATGCAGATTGTCGTCTGGTCTCAATCAAACATTCGCCTTGCAGCAGGGCTTTGAACCGGTTCAAGGAACGAAAACGAAAACCGGAAACGTTATTTTTTTTTATGTTCTGGAACTGGAACACTTATTTAAAAATAATGGTAACCGATTAATACCGGTTTTATTTCGTTCCTCAAAGTTTTCGCTGCCTAATTGACTAAAAAAAAAAAAGTTATTATTTTCCTGCACACGTTTAACCTGACTCCGCCAGATGTATGTTGCTCCTCCTAGCTTCACTCACATCCATCTGGGACATCTCCCATAGAAAGTGATTTCTCCAACCAATTTTATTGTCCAGCCAATCAGGACGCAGGGCTGGAGTTTCATAGATGTGACGTAGTGGAGACGCGACCGTGACGTGAGACTGTTTTGATAGCAATGGCGGCTCGTCGAGGAAGCAAGCGTTAACATTGATGCTGCTATTTCTTCCGTGTTGTCCAATCTACCTAATATTGTTTCATTAAAAGAACATCAGAGAACGCCTCTGAAGGCTTTTGTTGGTGGAAACCATGTTTTCGGCCTTGTAATTTTTCTCACATTTTTCAACATTTCTCTCTGGTAAATGGTCTGGCGTTACCTCCAGCTCCTCCTGCTTCCTCAGGTCAACGTCGCAGTGAGCGGGCAGGCCCAGCTTCATGGCCAGCCGACCGAACGGACTCGACTCCTTCGGTCCTTCCTCCGGAGATTCAGACGAGTTCTGATTGGCAGCGTGAACCAGGACTGCGGTTGGACAGCAGAGAAATGGCATTAAAATCCTGTCAACATCACTATTTATATGATCTATTAATTAATACAAAAGCTCCCAGACAGGAAAGGAAGGTGCAGGAAAAACTTAAAGACTAGAAAAGTAAGAAAAGGTTCTGTCACCTTTTAGCTGTCTGAGGAATTTGACTGCTGCTTCGGATCCGTCTTCCCTCAGATCAACATCCTTCAAACCCAGTGAGGCCATTATGGACGGCAAAGAGAGGTGGGATGCTGGGATTTTGATTTCTCCAACTAGAACCGAAACATCAGAGAACATCAAAGTTAGAAATCCTTCCAAAAATATATAAACCTACATGTCAGAGGATGGTATAACAGTAAAAACAGTAATAAAAAATAACACCGCATTTCTTTTTAGGGCTAAAAGACTTTTCAATTAAAGCACAAGGTACAATTTTCTTTCTTTTTCTTTTTAACAGGTAGAGCTCAAAGTTCTGTACTTGGAACTAAACATTTTGTGTATTATACATAACTGACGTGAAAAGCATTAAAGCTTATAACTACAACTTTTTAATAAAAACTCTAGACGTCCACTAGACGTACAAAGTATTAATGTTACTGAAAAATGAATATACATAATATCATTTTATAAATTTAGAATGGTACAAAATATATAAATATTTACTTCTGGTTACGATGGTATAAGGCTGCTAGTAGCTCCGTGAAAGTGGTGAGAAATGCCTTATCAGCGTTATATTTCTCAGATTAAAGCGAACCAAAAAGAATCAAAATGAGGATGAACATTGGTTCAAGCCTTTGAGTGTTGGTGCCGACATAACGGAGTAAAAAGTAAGATGTTTACTGTAAACTGAACCTAAATCGATCTCATGTGTTAACTGGGATGGAAGCAACATTCCCTAAAACAATCAGTCCTCTCTGTCATCGTAGCCTTAGTCACGTTTTTCTCCTTTTAAACCTACAGCTATGCTCCAGAACTACTTAGGCTCAGAGTGGAGCCCGTGTTTACTTCCTGGTTCCTGAGCCAATTGTATGAGAGTTCCCAGGGTTCCTAAAGCAAAGCATTTGGTATTTTATTTTGGCAAAAGAGCAGCAGCCTGCAGACATGGAAGCCAGTAAGAGAAGCGGACCAGAAATAAAACAGAATATGGCATAATTTATCTGTCCCGTGGGAGTAAAACTTCAGTGAAGTTTCACAGCAGCAACTGGACCGTTTAGAAATGTGTTGTTACGATTTGAACCACAAGGTGTCATCATTGCTTATTGTTCCTTTAAGCATGCAAAGGATCTTAAAAGCTACGCAGAGGTCGGCGCTTTCCTTCTGGACAAGGAAGTTAAATGTTTGCCAACGCTAACAAAAAGGACCTGGCAACCGGCTGGCAAACAGAACAGCTGAAGTCTGGAACGAGAACCAGCGAGTGCGCCACCTACTGGCGGGGAGGAGTTACACTTGTAGCCGTCTCCTTTAACTAGTCTAAAATTCACTACAGTTGCAGATTATACTGCCCTGGTGAAAATCACAGCAGATCTGTGGGAATAGGAATAGTTCAGATTTAGCTGAAAGTCTCATATATACAATTCAAAATGTAAGATGTTATATAAAATGTCCTACGTTCCACAAAATAAAGCGGAACGTAGTGTGTTTTTTTTTTTTTTACCACAGATGTGACTTGGCTGTGCAGAAGAATGGGATAACACGCCTAAAAACAAATCTGTACCAGTTTCTGTGCAACAGGAGAGAAAAATATAAAGGCTCACTTTAAGGATTACGTCTCTTTTCAGTCCTTTTTTAGTTTAATCGCTTTCTAATCTCCTATGCTCCACTTATCTGGAACAAACTTCCAGAAAACTGTAAAAGTGCGGAAAGCCCTTTAAATCGAGATTAAAAACCTATTTGTTTGAAATTGCCTTTGAATGTTCTAGTTAAACTGTTTTACTGTTTTTAATGTTCCTACATTCTATCCCTACTTGCTTTTATTCCTATATTTTAACCATGTAAAGCACTTTGCATTGTCTCTGTACTGAATTGTGCTATATAAATAAATTTGCCTTGCCTCATTTCTCTACATTTGTTCCGTAAACCAACAGGAAAACCAGTGCAACTGGACCTCACAGGGGTGGGAAAACTCATCTGTGGAGTGTTTCTGACACCAAAGACCTGAACCCGGGTGACTTTGGCGTCGGCTCACCAGGAATCCTGTCGGGCCTTCCTGTTTCCAGCGATGCCTTGAAGTATTTAAGCGCCCTCTCCGCCGTCTTCTGCTCCAGCTTTCTCTTCCTCTCCGGCAGCTTTAACCCGTCGCCCTCCTCCCGCCTCACCTCGGTCTCCGCGTTTTTCTTAGAAGCCAGAATCTGGTCGAGCAGCTGCTGCATCTGTTCGCCCATCAGACAAAAGGAAACGATCAAAGAGACGTGTAAAGTGATCTTTACACATCGGCGCCGTGTTTTTCAGGTCTGACCTTCTGAGCGTGCGCCTCCCTGGCGTCGCTCCTGGACGTTTTCTCCTGCGGCTGCTCGGGGCCACAGTGCGCCTCCACGGCCTGCCTGGCCCGGCCCACCGGCAGCAGGTAGACGGAGGGGTTGGACAGGTAAGAGCGCAGGTAGCTGTCCGTGTTCACCCGGCGGTAGGGCGGGCACGGCTTCGCCTCTTTGTCCAGAACGGTGTCGTACTCGGTGACGGCGTACCGCGGCACCTGCACACACACGTGACAGACGTGTCACATTTCAGCGACGGCGTCTGTAAACAAACGGCGGTTTGAAGAGACGAAGGCGCATACGCTGCCGTCTTTCGAGCCCCTCAGGTATTCCTGCGTCTGCAGCTCCACACCAGCAGACAGGTTAGGGGGAGGGTTGGCCTTGGCTTTCACCAGAGAGTGGTGCAAAGCCGGCAAAAACTCGGCGAGCCGCGGCACCGCTGAGGCGGGGGGGATCAAACGCTCCTGGGAGGAGGAACGCCGTGACGCTGCAGGGAAGGAAAAACACGACAAAAACAGGAGGAGAGTCAAACGTTCTGCGTTTGCGTCCTCCGCAGGGTTTCCACTCATTACCGACGGGCCGAGCTCATCACCTCTCTTTATCTAACACTGATGGTCATATAGTTAAGCAAACAGAACATTATTTATAAATGTTCCCACCAACACTAAATTCATAACAGAAGCAATTATAATATTTAATGCGAATTGCTTCAGTAGAAGGCAACAGGAAGTTTCTCCTCTTCATTTATGAACATTTTCAAAACCAAACAGAAGAAGTCCAGCTGCCTTCTACTTACTGTATTTTTCAGACTATAAGGCGCACTTAAAATATTTAAATCTTACCAAAAATTTAAGGTGCATGTTATCTATGATCACGTTGTGTTTACTGACTGATTTTATGTGGTACAAAGTGCTCAGAAATCTGTAAAAATGTGTAAGTACGACTTTGGTTAGAAACAAAACCGCTTCTCTAAATGGATATTAGGAGCATTACGGTACACTGTGTCACTACCTGATAGGACCCCTGAGCCGTCTACTAGACTGCCTGACTGTAATGTCTAAACTAGAAGTGCATTCATGTAAGGCAGCCTGGAGTACGCGCTAGCAACAATAAACCTAGTAAATTAATTTAATATAAAAATGAAGTAAGGGGAGGTGCGTTCGGCAAAGCTCTTCTACGTCAGGAGAGCAGCGGCACCGGGTAAATACCTCTTGTTGCGCTAAACTTTTTTTTACTCCATGACACGGAAATCGGGGACATCAGGTCTCCCCATCGGAGGGGCGGAGTGATATTACACACTTGGTAAGAATATGTAATGCGCCTTATAATCTGGTACGCCTTATGGTCCGATAAACACGGTAAGCACTTTGGATCGTTGCGTCCTGGAACCAACCAACTCCTCAGCGAAACGCACAGAAAACAACAGATTTCTATCACAGCGGACAGAAGCAGAAGCGGACTTTATTTACAGCCGTAGAGCCGCAGCGTAATCCCTGTAGGTGAAAACCAAACAGCGGTTCACTCACCCAGTTCAGACACATCTCTGGACTCTGGGAAAACAAACAAGGCCTGGAGGCTCCTCTTCCAGGTCTCTTCTCTTTCTGGAAGCACATATATGTTCATCATTACTAGGCCGGTCTGTCTGGTAACGCTGTGCAGCTCGTTTAATGCCACAAACGGCAAATTGGACTTTTTATGACTTTCTCACTACGCTTTTTGTATTTTCAAAGCCTGATTGGCTGGAGGAAAAATAAAAGCCATCACTGATGTGGTCAAAATAAATAAAATCTTACATGATTATTTTTTTCTTTAGTTTTGTATTATTCTGGGTGACGTCTGGCCTTTATATTAACCATTTAACCATAAACAGAGTGATCTGACTCAAGAAACAGCCCAAAATAAAGCAACTATTCACACAGTGTCTCTAAAATGCTTACAGCATTTTCTCTCTTCAACACTGAGGTCGTGTTGAGAAAAACTAAAATAAATAAACAACCTCTCCGATCCTACGGTGAATTTTAGCGCTAAATCTGTCAGCGGTTTTATTTATGCCTGAACGTGGCGTCGTATCGCATCACTTCCTCTCGTACCTGTGGGTGTGGCCATCTGAACGCTGGACAGCAGGAAGAGGAAACCTCTATCTGTGAGTGGATTCACCAGAACCTGAAGGAAAAACTCCTTTTAAGTCACAAATAACCTTCTCTCATCACCAGAAACATTTTACATATTCATTCTTATTTCTAGCATTTTAAATCAACTAATCAGGTTAATAGTAAGTGTTTTGTAACACAAAAGCTTTGAACAGTGATACAGCAATAAATTAGAATATTGTGATAAACGTGATTTAATTTTGGTCACTGGTTTCAGAAGGTTTAGCACATTATATAAGTTAATTACACACAGAGTGAAATATTTCAAGCCTTTATTTCTATTAATTTTGATGATTCTGGCTCAGAGAATAAAAAGACAAAACTCAGTGCTTTCAGAAAATTAGATTACATAAGATTAATAAAAACATCACTATCTGCCAGAATCATCAAAAATAAGAAATATAGGCTTAAATAGATTATTCAGTGTGAATAATCTATATAATATAAGCCGTATTTTTGGACTATAAGTCGATCCAGAATTTAACTTGCATCAATCAAAAAATGTGTTATAAAGAGGAAAAAAAGCATATGTGAAATTTATTTAGAAATTAATTTCACACAATCCAAGACTAAAAACTGATATTTTATTAAATTACACAGCTGCATCCACAACAAGCTGAATAATATGAAACATACCTGGGAGGATGAATGAGGTAAATTAGCAACTCCAACCCAGAAAGCGCATTTCAGCGTAAAGTCTGTTACGCTAAAAGTTGTCAAGCCTACACTGAAATTACACAATGAGCGTAGCGGTGCTACGTGCTAAGCTAACAGTGCAACACGATGTTTGAGAGCAACATAAAGCTCACGGACATCAGTGAAGTATTAACCCACCTGGACAACTAGCTCTAGCTAGCGCTAACTGTTATTAGCAATAACAGCGTTCTGCCGTGGTAAACAGAGCTGTAAGCTAGCGCTAGCTGTTATTAGCTTCACGGAACGTCCAATAACAGGGTTCTGTCGCGGTCAACAGAGCTGTAAGCTAGCGCTAGCTGTTATCAGCTTCACGGAACGTCCAATAACAGGGTTCTGTCGCGGTCAACAGAGCTGTAAGCTAGCGCTAGCTGTTATTAGCCTCACGGAAAGCCCAATAAAAGGGTTCTGTCGTGTTCAACAGAGCTGTAAGCTAGAGTTAGCTGTTATTAGCTTCACGGACAGCCCGATAACAGCGTTCTGTCGCGGTCTGGGCTCTTAGAGCTGCACCACGCAACGCTCTGCTGCGTGAATGCAGAGAGAAACAGCGAGACAACATACTAACATGTGTTCAGTGTTTGTTGTCTATAAGTTAATGCTTCAATTAATTGGTACAGGAGCAGCATATAGTTTTCACAAGCCTAGAGCGCCCTCTTGGGGCTATAGACGGTAATGTTTACTCCTTGGTTCATGCTTGTCAGTATGATTTACCATTTAAAATTGATTTATAAGTCGCACCAATTTAAAAAAGTGTGACTTATAGTCTGAAAAATACAGTAATAACTACGGTAATGATGAACCTCTATTGTCTAACAGAAGAACTCACCAGTCGTTGTGTCTCCAGCTCCCGCAGCAGCGCCGTTACGTTAGCTTTGGACCGATTTCTGTCAACCGCCTCCAGCAGACTGCAGTAAAGGCCCTCTGTCACAACTACACACACATTTAATGTCTCACAATAGGCACGTAAAACAAACACAGACATGGGGATTTAAACCCTCAGCAGCTCTGAGCTCACCTTCTTTGCTGCTGCTGTAGCGGTTAAAGGACAACAGGCCGGGCGGAACCAGCTTGGTCACTTCGTCGAAACTCATAACGGAGCCGATGTCCAACTTCTCGGGTCTAACGGAGGAAAAAAAAACAGCGGCTCAGTTAGAAACGAGGCGGCAAACTGTCGGGCACGCGAGCAGCTAAATGGAGCACAGCTACATCAGAAGCTGCCAAATCACTTCAAACTAATCCTAGATCGGCTACTGCTCTGTGATTGGTCAGGCTACTGCTCTGTGATTGGTCAGAGTTTGGATGGGCGTGTTTACTCTGGCAGATTGGAGCGGTCCATCGTGCCACCGGTGTTTACTTACAGCGTTTATCGTTATCACACCACCACCGGGTGTTCATAGTGAATTTTATTACATTTATTAGCCTTTCTAAATAGCGCCAGAGCCCATCGTTAGCCATTTCCTGCCAGCATTGGCTCCTCTACTCTCAGCTGCCCTGTCCTCGGCTCCGTCTCTGCGCCCCTCCTCCACCTTCAGTCAACTTTCAGCGATTGCAAACAACGAGGTTCAAACATTTTGTTCTCTTTTCCTGCCGTCTCTGCTACTGCGCTTTTGTTAGATTTCCCCAATCCTAGTGCAGGGTGTGAAGTGAGTTACCGTGGGTGGGACTTTCTAGGAGTTTGGCAGCGAAGTTTCCCATTAAAGTTGGAGCCAAAAACTAACTTTTCTCCTGCTGGTGACGATTCTCAGTCATCCAGGTCAAAAGAGTTAAAAAACAAAAACAACTAGACCTTCTTTCCGAAGTTTGGAGATGTTTCTCTTCCTCTCCAGAAAGCTTTCTCAATTCAAAATGTCTGGAGTAATGTGGAGCTCCAAGCTTTATAGTACTGTCCAACAAAGGCCTTGTTATGGCTCAGATAACATGCAAATTGAACCGAGACCGGTTCACCCCTTAGTAATGGGAAGTCGTTAGGGTAAACAAACTATGGTTGAATGATTTTGGAAAATAATCTAATTGCGATTTTTTATCTTAATTTTGCGTTTAATGCTGTTTTTTTCCTTACCCCAGTTTAATTTATCATGTCTTTTTAAATATATACAAAACAACAAATCAATTTGTTTCCTTGCCGTGCGGATTAGTTGCTAAAAGACCCGCAGCATCTAAACTCAGAGGAGAAATGATTGCGTTCTGCCTACAATATATTTAAACCAAAATTGCAACTTTGACTTTTTTCTGCATTAACCACAAGCACCAAAAAAGTCTTCTAAATAAAGATGTTTGTAAACAATGACTATTTAAAACAAGTTTCTATTAATCAGAATATTATTCAAGAGAACAGCTTTTAATTGATCTGGACATCAATCCTTGTTGAACATAAAGTGCAACCAACAAGCAAGTCTATGTATTAAACCGATTGACCAGTACTTAATGCTGTGTATGATTATATAAACTCTAAAACAAGTAATAAAATTAGATTATCTCACTGCTGCAACTGTCTTCCCTTCCATGTGGAGGCAAACCCACTTTAAACATATTACTGACACCTAAAGGACGTCTTATTCACTAATTGTTAAATAGCCAAAAATTGCAGACTTCTGCGATCTGGAAATTGCGTTTTTGGAAATTGCGTTTTTTTAAACTGCGATTATATTGAAAATGAGAATAATTGTTCAGCCCTAAAACAAACGACTCCCCATTGCAGAGGTGTGGACCAGTTTCGGTTTAATTTGCATGCTATCTAAGCCATAACAAGGTCTTTGTTGGGCAGTACTATAGAGCTTGGAGCTCCACATTACTCCAGACATGTTGAATTGAGAAAGCTTCCTGGATGGGAAGAGAAACATCCTCAAACTTCGGAAAAAAGTCCAGTTTTGTTTTTTTTTAACTTTTTTGGAACAACTTTTGTTCGTCCCGCCTAAACCATCAGAGCTGAACAGGACAACTGGAGTGTTGATGTCGACGGATGTGTTGAGTCACACCCGCTGTTACAACTTAAAGACATCCATGCAAATCCTGACCAATCACAGAGCAGTAGCCTGACCAATCACAGAGCAGTGGTAGGACACCCTGCGAGAAAAACGTTCTGCCCAGTCGGTACGTTGAGAACAAGCGGCGAGAACGCTGCATGAACAGATTTATCACTTAATAAGCTTCAGACTCACAGCTGGTGGGGCAGAGAGGGAGTGGAGCTGCACCGAAGGGAGATTTGGAAGAGGACCCGCTTGTTTTTCACCAAATCTCCGCTCCACACGGTGAAGTGAGCGCACTCTGGAAGGAGGAACAACAAAAAGCTTTTTAAGGCGACGTTTAAACAAAGTAAAGTGCAGAAAACGGGCGACTTGGGCTCACCTTTACTCCTCTCTGAGAGCTGACTGTTGGACCTGTCAATCAGACCAACACATGGCGTCACATCACAAAAATCACTTTTTTATACCGCTACAACACCTACTTGTTGATGTTTTTAATACATCTTAACTTTGACATTGGCTTTTTTAATTATTGCCATTTAATATTCTTTTCAGCCTGCTCAATAAATTAAAAACGCATTATTTTTAGGGAAAAAAAAATCAAAATAATCAGATTTTGTTTGATAATTATTGCAGATCTGAAACATAAATAGGGTCTTGCAGAGTTGCCTGATTAAAAAGAGGAAAAAAAGTTTGCTGGGTTTATTATCTGTGTCTACATTTTGTGTGTGTGTGTTTTTAGCTACAACCACTTGATGTTTGCAGCTCCATTTATTACCATATTTAACCTAAAAGCAAACAACATAGTCGCTTAAAGATCAATGCATTTACCATTTCAAGAAGATGTTAATTTTTACAAAGTGTATCTGATGCAAGCCACCAGATCTGGCAAACCAAATTCATGTCGTTCTGAAATTGTGGCTGAGGGCCATACAAAATCATTCCAGGGCCTGCAAAGGGCCCCCGAGCCATAGGTTGGACACCCCTGCCTTACAGAAGAACTATAACATAATTAAACTGAATACAAATCCAAATAAAACATTCTGCTTCCACAACCTGCTTCAGACTTTAAATCCATTTCTTTAAATCCATTTCTGTAAAGCTCAACTTGAACAGTTCAGAGTTTTATTGCTTGGATGTGTGAGGGGGAAAAAATAATAAGATTTTAACTACAAAAGCAGGAAAAAAAAAAAAAAACAATCCACTAACGAACAGATCTCTGCTTCACCAGCCTGATTAAAGCAGAACTCAAAAATCTAATCTTTTCCCAGTCGGTGAACACAACTTTAATATATATTCAGTCAGAAATCAGAAATATGATCACTGCAGGTTTTAAAGGGGAATCGTGTCGGTACCTGATGGGTGCCGGAGGTTTGATGGAGAGAGGCGCGTCTTTCCCTTTGACGTGGAAGGAGACGACGGCGTACGGACACACCTGCCGAGGCCGCTCCCGCAGCTCGTCAAACAAATACTCGTAGAAGTATTGCTGCGGTCCGAACAAGCGAAAACACACAGGTGGAACGGTGAAACCTGTCACTTAGCTCCCCTCTACACCTCTTTAAATGCTAAATCTCAACAGGTAATCTGTCACAGGCAGTGTGGCGGTCACCTGTGTGAGCTCGAAGGCGCGGTAGCAGCTTAGCGAGGTGACCTTGCTGGCGTTCTTGGCGATGTGGCTGTCGAAGCGCGGCGTCGGGTCCTGGACGATCTTCATGTTTTCGTACATGCTCTTCACTTTCCCCTGAGACCCAAAATGACCGTCAGCTTATTTATTAGAGCGCTTTAACACAGCTGAACATCACAGACGATAAAACTAGGGCTGGGCGATAAATCGATTTAATCGATTAATTCGAATTTACAATTCTTTAAGATTTCATTTTTGGAAAATCTGGATTTTATTTTGCCAATACACTCATTGGGTTTCCATGAAGAGAACAGCATGTGATGCTGAATATATGTTTAGGCAAATATATTGTCAAAATATTGTTAAGTAGAAACTTTTTTTTTTTTACCATAATACGAGGTACTTAATTCACTTATTTACTTTTTTTTTAAACTTAGTTTGAAGTTCACAAGTGCAGTGATGCTTGTTCTTAGCTCACTGTGTAATACCACTAGCAGCAAATGTTTTATTATATTTTCATTGTTTATAATATCACGGCTGCCATCTTGTTTTGCAACCTTGTTTTTAGTTGCTCTTTGAATTCAGGTCAACTCCCTGACAAAATGCTTGACATAAATGCAATGTTTTAAAATAATTTATTTAATTTCTTTTTATGAAACAAAAAGGAGGGGAAAAAAATCGATTAATCGGATTTGGTATGATAAAATCGGAGATTTATTTTTTAATCCATATCGCCCAGCCCTAGATAAAACAAACAATAGATGATAAACCAAGAAACTGGGTACGAACGGCAATAAAACACAGATAGTAAACAAAATCTGGAAAAAAGAAATAAAAAGATGAGCGAAGGAGTCATCTGTGCAGACACGCCCAGCAGAAAGTGAGATAATTTCCCACTTGCTGTGACTCGGGCTGCGACAGAACTACACATCTGCATAAATTTGACTCGTGGCTCTCTCTTTAAGAAGGCGCAGCAGGCCGAGGCGCCGATGGTGGCGAGGTTCACCTGGAAGCTCGTTACCTTGATCACCTTGAAGATGAGGAGCTCCCCAGTGGTCCCAGGCGCGAGGGGGTTTGTCTGCAGCAGATCCGAGTACCTGGACAGGTACACGCCTACAACAACAACAACAAGAAGCTCAGTCTGAATGAGGAGCTCACAGAGATCACCCGCAGCTATTACACAACCTAAAACTGGGGGGGGGGGGGGGGGGGGGGGGCGTACCTTTATTCGGGTTCCCCAGCAGCGTGGATTTACTCTGACCAACAGTCAGTCCCTTCTCACAGAGAACAGGCAGCTAGAAAAATAAAAGTATATCTGAAGAAACATTTAAATCACAGCAAAACCTTCCTTTACATCCATCATTTCCTGGTAACAAAAAAAAACAAAAAAACTAATTAAGGAGACAAGCTGCACCTACAGCGTCCCGGTGTGAAAACACACCGGCTGCTTTTTCCTACCTCCACCGACTTGGTCAGCAGGAAACAGTAGCTCTCCTCCAGCTCCTTATCCGTCCTTCCATCTGCCTTCATCTCTCTCCTTTTTTCCACAAACTGAAACACAAGCAGGTCAACCAAGAAAATTGAGATAACAGATTTCTTTATTGCTCCACAATGGGGAAATGTGGGCGTGACGGTGGAGAAAGCACACGGAGGTACATCTGTAATGCAAAAACAAGCAAATCTCATCTAAGGTTAGTGCTAAAGCAACAGAGAATCAACCTTTTATCACAAGAGCCAAAAATAAATACCAGGAATAAGAAGTATCGGACATTTACGGATAATATGGCATATTCAAGTAAAAAAAATAAACATTCAAGTTAAACTCAGGAAAGACAGCAGCCAAGTTAAAACAACGATATAAGAACAAATATGCAATATGCACGATTATACAGCAACGTCTCAGAGAAGCTATGGTGAGTGCAAGTGTACCGTAGCACCTTACCAGTACAAAGGAGCACAAATATTCAGAATTTTAACTCATTATTGAGCTAAACATGTGAACTTTTTACACATCCTGAACATCCACCAACAGCCGGGGTTAAATGCTGCAGTTTGGACGGCATGCATGCTGTACTGGACGAGTCTCAGACGGTGGACATTATGGTACAAAAAAAAAAAAAAAAAACACTTCCTGCTACGGATCACTGGACGAGTAGTTTCTAACATCTATACTAAAAACAACAAAACAAAACAAAAAAACAGCAAAAGCGACGAGGCAACAAGGCACCAGATGTGATAAATGATTCACAATCTATATCATCACATTTAGGGCTGTGCATAAAAATCGATACAAAGATTAATAATATTTTTTAAAACGATTTAATACCGATATTCTGGCTTTTAATATCAATATACCTCCCAACCCCTAGGGGGCGTTATTATAGCGCACCATTACTTTTCACAAAGAGGATGAGCAAGTGAGACAAATTTCTGGAATTGCCGACAGGATTCCACATTTGAGCATTAATGTGAAAGTAATAAATATCGATATTGGAGTCAAATCATATCAAGCTGAGCTATTTATCGAGAATCGTATCGTTCATCAATGCCAGCTTGATTTTTGAAAGCATACGCGTCTGCGGGACATCACTAGCCTGATGTCCAGTAGGTCTGTACGAGTTTGTAAATAAAAAAAAGGAAAAAAAGAAAGAAAAAAAATCTAAATTCTGTTATATTTGAACAATAACTGCAATTTTATTAAACAAGAAATTAAACTGTTTTTAATAATCTGAATATTATTATTCCACAGAATACCTTGTTGGGTTGTACATCAATCCTTGTTTAACATAAGGAGCAGCCAACAGACAAGTCTATGTATTAAACACTTTGACCGCTACTTAATGTTGTGGGGAGATTCTTGAAAGTTTCTGGTCAAAAAGTATGATTATATAAACTCTAAACCAAGTAATAAAATTAATTTATCTCACTGCTGCAGCTCTGTTCCCTTCCATGTGGAGCAAACCCACTTTAAACACTTTACCAACGCCTAAAGGACGTCTGATCCATTAATTGTTACATAGCCAAAAATTGCAGACCTCTGATTTAGAAATTGCGTTTTTTCAAATTGCTATAATATTCAAAATATGATTAACTGTCCTGCCCTAATGTCCAGCAGAGGAACACAGGACCCCGTCTGAAGGTTTAAAATGGAACCGCGCTGTGAAACAAACTTGTGTCCCAATCAAGTTTGACTGAAGGAGGATATGAAATACGTTGCTGACATCACAATTTCATCAAGACCATTTCACAATTAACAAGCCAAAATCCCTTCTTTAACCCTGATGACATGTAAAAGAGATTTTATCTGAATGCTTCTAGTGAAATAAAAAAAAATTAATTCGTACTTCCTTCTCCTGCAGCTCGCTGTGAACCAGACGAGGATTGCTGTAAGTGAAGCAGCCTGCAGAGTTAGTGTCAATGAAGCCGGACGTCAGAATGGTCTTCATGTCCTCATATTCCCTGGACTCGCTGGAGACCGACTGGAAGAGAGCTGAAAAGGAAGGAACAAGATACAAACTTGTCACGATGAGGACTCGAGGTTTTCAGAAGGTTGTGACTAAGAATAATAACAGAAATTACACTGATATCAAACAGGACAAAGAAAATCTGTTCTGGTGAATTAAAACAAGTAAAAAGGAAACCAGCGGGTTAGCCGGTCGCAGAGCTTGATCCTAAAAGCTGCCTGGGTCCAAATATCTATCCTAACCTGCTAAGTAAGATGGAGGCCGAGGCACCCTCCCAATCATCAGCATTCATCTAATGAGGGCGGCTGTTTTGTTAAAAAAAACAAAAAAACACCAAGAAATTGTCTGGTGACAATCTCCCATTTCAGCTTGACTGGTGCTACAAGCGAAACTCAAAAACCTGATCTTTCTTCAAACTGTAAACGGACCGTACAGAAGAGCTACCAGGATGCCTATCATCGTTGCTCTTTGTTGTTGAAATTAGCCTGTTTTTCATTAGGAGACCCAGGATTTAAAGGCCCAGACTTTAGTTTCCCGGGTTAAACCAAAGTCTGGGCCATTTAGGTTAGTCGCGTTTCCATTTGCTACGGGCCATTTATGTAAAACAGCCCCAATGACTTATAGGAACACAGAGCGAAAACCGCAGTACCACTCCGGTCCAGCAGGTGGCAACAAGAAGGCGGTGGTAAAACAGACAAATGCAGAGAAGTTGTATCCATATCCTGCCACTCAGGCCGCCACTCATCTGGACTTCTGGGAAACAGGAGGACAACGAGCAACTGAGGGCGTTACATCTCCTTAGCCCCCTTTAAACCGCCGGGCTCCACTCTATTCTACTCCTGTTGGTATAATTAAATAAAAATAAAGCACAGCTTCTTTCTGCCTGTGCAGCGTGGGGACCTCAGTGGTGTTGTGTGACAGAAGACTGATCTGTGCTCTGAATTTTACCTTCATTCAGCAAACTCTAGAGCTTTATGAGTATAACTTTTTGTCAGCGTGGCGAGAACAATGACGATTTTCAAGTACAATACCGCAGACTTTTGATCGCAGCAAAATTATTTTTATAGTTTACAGGGTACATGGGCTGAGCAGGTCCCTTCTCTCTGCCACAGAAGGAAGAAAGCAGCCTGCTCTGCGCACACACACATAGGGATGGGTACCGAACTCTGTACTTTTATAGGTACCGACCGAATCCCGTCGGAACTACCGGGTACCGATTCGCCTAAAAATCAAAAAAGTGCCATGTTTCAGGACCTAAACGCATCACTGTGACACTGAGGGAGTGAAAGAGTGAGGGATTTTCCAAGCTGAACATGCACACAGCATTGCACACACAAGAGCGCAATGTCGGTCAGTAGCCGCTGGTTCAGTCAACAAAGCATGGCTGATAGAAAGCACTGGGAAGTATAGCTCCGCTTTACGACAAGTTTTACGCGGCACGACTCGCAGAGCGGGGGGGGGGGGGAGGGGGGGGGATACGACACGTTTTCTTTCCGCGGACCGACTCGCGGAGCGGGGGGTATCCATGTGTTTTTTCCCTGCCATTCACGCACGCGCGTGTTAACGTCACACTTTTTTTTTTTTTTTTTTTGGGAACGTTGGCGTGGCGGGGGCGTGAGTTTGGCGAGGCGGCCGCCACGCCAAACTCACGCCCTATATATATATATATAAACCATATATATATATATATATATATATATATATATATATATATATATATATATATATTCTGGAGCATGTAACAAAAGTAATTTCCCCCTGGGATCATTAAAGTAAGTCTGAGTCTTTAGTATGGTCTGTTTTTCAAGCACTTTGCATCTCCAGGCATCCAAATTAACAATGTAAACAAAAGCCGTTGCCCTGGAAAATGTCGACCGCATCCCACAATGCATTGCAAAAAAATGCATTGCATTGGTGCCCTTTCAAACCCCATTGCCAGTGGGCTGCAGCTGTGTGGAGAAACAACCTGCTTTACAGAAAAACTGCCAGTATCTGGAGCGGCACCTGCTCAAAGACAGGTAAGCATCAGAACAGCACAGCATTCTGTAACAGTCATTTTACTGCTTCGTTCCTAGAGTTAAGTAGGTAGCACCACAAGGGGGCGCCTATTCCTTTTTCTTTTTATTGTAATCCAGTACTAGTCAGAGCTGTTTTTCTCATGTATGAGAGAACATTGTAAGTTCTCATTCATAGCATTCGTTTCGATGTCTCACTGTGGGATACGCCCCTTGCCGTATTCCTCAGAAGGATTTATCACATTACACCAATGCTGATTGGCTGTGGATCGCGACGGCTGCGGCACCAATCCTATAAATAGATTGCACTACGACGCGGCGTCATTCCAAAACCTCTTCTCGCTTCGAGGCATATGTCTTATAGCAGCCTAGTTTAACCGTCCACAGATCGGGGAGTTTTAAGCTAACTCTCCGGTGTCGGGCGCTAGCTGCGAACGTCCCAGCCTTCACCACATACCCCGTTTACACTAACCTTTTTTAACGGTCCGAGCTCAGTAACTGAGATAACTTTCGAGTGTAAATGGAACACAAACTGAACTGCACCAAGCCAGACACAACCGGACCGCAGTAAATCTAGACCAGTTCCATGTGTGGGTTCGGCTCGGTTTTCCAGTAGCCTGGTTCTCAGATAACAAACAGCGCATGAGCAGACCGCGTCATCTCCTTACAGCCAGCTGACATTTCAGACATTCATAAAAATACTAGCTTCCCTACTGTGCCACATGATTTCCAGTGATGATTCTGCTTAGTAGTGTGATGAACCTCATTGTCTGTCGTTGTTTCCTACGTCTGTAAATCCTTATTAGACGTTTGTTTGTCTTATCCATGTCCCAAAAGCCGACTCTATCAAGTAAATTCACCAAAAGTGACGTCATGGTGAGCTGTCACTGTATATTTTTTATTATCCCTGGGAGCAGCGCATCTGTTGGTCTGCTGCAGAGGATACGTTTCAGGATGGCATTGGAACCTGACGCTCCTGTTTTTGACTTGGACATTGACTCACTTCAACCTTCAAAATTAAAGCCTCTCAAAATCCCTAAATTTGGTTATTTTATCTAGGTTGCTGTAATTATTGCAACACAACTATCTGCTTCCAATTACTGATTTCACTTCAAAGTGACAGTAGAACACCCCTAGAATGCTTCTCACCAAAAGGTCATCAAAACCTGAAAATTTTGTCTGGATTTCAGAATGAAACCGAATCACACAAGCTAATATAAAGAGATTTTGAGAAGCTTTAACTTTGAAATTCCCCATCAGATCTTTTTGACCTTTGATGAGAACCATCTAGGTGTGTTGTACTATGACTCTGAAATGAAATCAGACTGGACACAGGTTTGGAGCAATACTGACAGCAACTTAGTGGCGCCTCCAGAAATGTTTCATGGGGGGGTGGGGTGGTGGTGGGGGGGGGGGGGCTCTTAAACTCTAAACTAAAAGCCACAATTTCAGGATTTTCTTCTACTGCTGCCTGTAACGTAAAGCTGCCTGTAGAAAACAATCAAAAAGACTTAAGTAAACACCTACTGATACCTTTTGGTTTATTGTTTGATTTTAATGTTAATAATGATCTAATGTGCAACATTATCTTTTTACAATTCCTTTTTATTTTTTAATTATATTAGGAATAAGGTGTACGTTTATTTATTTATTGAAAAACAACACAATTACTAGAGGAAAAAAGATACTGGCAGATAAAAAATAAAAGCGCGATAGAAGGTCAGGAAGAGCGGCTGACATGCTGGCTGTGCATAACGGGATGAAATGCTAAACTGATGCTACAATTTACACTGGTGATTGAGGGGGCATTGGGTACAACTGTTTTTTTTTATCATGTATTTTTTCATGAAAATTGTAAGTTCAGTGCCGGGTACCAACGCACGGGGAGTGTTGGCCGAGTGGTTAGAGCAGCACGCTTGCAGTCAGAGAAGGATGCAAGTACCCGGTTCGATCCCCAGCGCCTGCACTCTGGGTCCCTGAGCAAGACCCTTAACCAAAGATTGCTCCCCAGGCGCCACACATGGCAGCCCACTGCTCCCCAAGGGTGACGGGTTAAAAAGCAGAGAACAAATTTCATTGTAATGTATGTTTCAATGACAATAAAGATGATATTACTATATTATTACTAGAGATCAGGGGCACCTGTTGTTTATGATTAGTATGGCTGGATTGAGTTATCGGAGATAACTGCGCGTTCATGCGTTGCTTTAAAATGGGAAATGTATCGATAGTAGAAACAATGATGAGCAGCGCTGCTATTGGCTGTTCAGCATGGCCAAAGAACGCCCACAGTTTTTCTCTCAAGCAGAACACGAGCTTTTAATGGAAGGTTATGCCGAATTTGAGTCATTAATTAAAACGACAGGGAACACCAGGAGAGAGGGCTGGCAATAAGTAGCAGACAAATTAATGCGTAAATACTGTCCATGGTAGATGTTTCTATCACTTTCTATAGTATGTATTTTTGCATTTTAATAATTTCATATTTACTTTGTTCTTTTATGTCAGAGCCTCCACGGGACCCACTAGAACATGGGGAAAAAAGTGAAGTACAAGAATATTCTACAAAATGGTAGCCTTTAATTATTATACTGTACTTTAAATAGCAACTTCTTCCTCTTTTTTTAAAGCCACTGTTAAATGATGTGTTTGTCTATTTATAACAGCCACATAAGAAAAAAGGCTTAACCCCCCCCCCCCCAGGTTCTTTTTACTTTTGTTGCATGAGGCATGTTTGACCCTTCTTTTTCTTTCACAAAATGACACAGGGTGCCATCCGTTCCCTATATAAACGGCTTCTTCAACAAAATTTTTTTTATTTTGCCCTGAAAAAACACAAATTAAGAGGAGAAATTGAACTCCACAACTTAAAAAAGAGAAACATTGCACTAGAGATCGAGTTGATTCAAAAGGACTTTCAGAGTAAGTTCTAATACACCGTTTGACAGTAGTATTGCTGACTTTATATAACTATCTCTTATTGCAGGCAAAAGATGACTTGCTGTCTTTTCTTTATAAAGAATTGTTTAAATAAAACGATAGGAACTAAGCATTATTTGTTTAGTCTTACTGCTCTCGAGCAGGCTTAAGTTTGTGCACATGTTGCTATGACAGCAAGTCCAGGATGAGTTTCGAAGAACCAAACGATCCAAGATCATGCCAAATCGTCAACAATCAAATCCAGCTAACTGAGTTAGCGACGTACGAAGAACGGACCCCTGGCTTCACATGATTGATGAGAAATAAAGCTAAAGTGTGGAATACTTCGTCCAAAAGTTCTGCTGATTCAGGTTAGAAAGACTAATTTCTAAAAAGAGTAAAAGTTTTCCTTCCTTTTGCATACTAGCCATGTAGGTTAATATTACAGTCATTACATCCTCCCAGCCAATCACAACGCAGACCCAAGAACCAAGCTCCGCCCCCTTCACAGAGCTCATTTTAATTTTTTTTTAAAACTTGCAGTTTTGGTAAAAAGTCAGTTGAATAAATAGGTTGCCAAGCAACAGCATAAAATGGTCAGGGCTGCACTTAAAATATATGTTTTGAGTTAGTTGATAATTATCGATCAATATGATTTCTATTTTATCGATATGCTTTTTTCCCTATATTGTCCACCCCTATTAGATTGTATATAATAGTTTTTTTTAAACAATTTACAGTCAATTTAAATTACATCACCAAAAAATACTTTATTTTTATTTATCTAACCTTTATTTAACCAGGGGAATAATGAGATTAAAAAAACTCTTTTTCAAGGGGGGTCCTGGCCAAGAGGCAATAAATGTACACATTAAACAGAGATACTTTAGATTAAATGACAGGTACATGAAAAAAAAGCATATCAAGTGAAACAATTACAGATAACAGAGGTTTTTCCTCGCGCTCCCATTTGAATTATACGACTAAATTTATTTTGATTTCCTATTCTCTGTCATTTAGCCCTGCAGCTATAGTACAGTTTAATAAAAAGAGAACAAAAACTGGTTTATTTTATTGTTGGGTTATTTTGGTGGCATTTTGACCACTGCCGGACAGAAGCTTTCGCTCATGCCGTTAAACAGCTCAAATGTAAACACGGAGGCGGTTACCTCCCGTAGCAACGAGCATGTCACACACAGCCCAAAACTCACTTTTACTCCCAAAAAAATAAATAAACGAAATTAGATTTTATTAACTTCACACAGAGCAAAAAGTACAGCTTATAAATGAGTAAATATCACCAAAAAGGGCAACATGTTTCCAAGCTCGTCGTAACTGAGCGACCAAATGCTAGCCATTAGCATTAGCCGCTAGTTTAACAGCGCCGAGTCTTAAAGCTAAATAAACAAAAAAATAACACAACCTTCACCATTTCAAACATGAACGACTCACATGGTGATAAACATCTACAACGCGGTTCCTGGCAGCAAACAAAGCCGGCGGGATAGATGGAGTTGTCCGGTGATTGGTGCAGAACGGCGTCTGAGACTTTTAACGGTTCGCAAAAATAGAACCGCTACGATTTGCCGAGTGATGAGGCGACGTCGTACCTGTTTTCTCCTTATTTTTCCTCGGTATGTGGAACTTCTTGGGCTCCATCGGCATATGCCGCTGGTGGACCACCGGCGCCGATTTCCTGCGGTCCGTGATTCTCCCCGCGGCCGCAGAGCCCAGCCTGCCCGGGGCAGGGTAGATTCCTCGGGCAGGGGACGCGCCGAGCAGTCCGCTGTCTCGCAAGCTAAGGTTAGCTTGGAGGTCCGCGGCGCCCTTCTGGCCGGACATGTTGGTGTCCGGTTAAAGCCGTCTGTGCTGAGGTGAACGCTAAATGAACAAGGACCGCTTGTTCGCTCGATCGCCGCTGTTACCTCCGGAGCCCGCAGCGGAGCAAGGCGACCCAGCTCACAGCCCGCGCCATGCTTCCGGGACGGCTGAGAGAACGGCTCTTCTTCTGCGGTCACTGCGCCTGGCTCATTAGATGCTGCTTTGCTGCCACCTGCCGGAGAAACGACGGTACTTCAGTTTAACTCTGGAGGCTTTCCTCGGGAAGAAACAACTCCAAAATCAACAGATCTGAGCTCAGTAAACTCTGTTTACGCCAGAGATTAAAGATGTTTATTTTCAAACACGGGTTCTAAGCATTTGTCTATTGTTTTTCGTTAGAAAAAGCATCAGAACCAATGTGTTTTTGTTCAAATCAGGATGTCGCTGGTTCTAATGTGGAGAGCATCAAGATCCACTTTTTTTTAATACCTTTCTATTGTTTTCTATTATGAGAGAATTGAGTGATATTTAAACTGAGCGCCATACAGGAAGATCATTCATTACAGGTCATTTACTGAACATTTTTAGGGTAATATCTTAAAAAATATGTTTGTAAATTAGGGTTGTTCTGATTTATGGTCACAATTTTCCCCAGATTTTTAGGTAAATCTATCCATCCATCCATTTATCCATCCATCCATTGTATTCTGCTCATCTGAGATCAGGTCCAGAAGTTGGTAGTAACGAGTGAGATTTACACAGTTACATTTACTCGAGTCACTTTTTGAACAAAATTAACTTTTAGGAGTAGTTTTACTGCACTGTACTTTTTACTTTTACTTGAGTCGTATTATTACTCAAGTATCACTACTCTTCAGTCAAATCTCTGGCTACTCTATCTGCTGTGAGTAACTTCATGAATAAAGAACATAGTTTGTTTAACCAAAAAGGCACCAGAGAGACAAAAACCTAGAGTTTATGTTAAAGTGAGACATCTTATTTGTACACAATCTTTGTTATTTTAATGTTATTTTCTATCTGCTGATCTGATTGAGCCATTTGGAGGTCAGATGAACGTACAATAAACAGTAGATATTGTCAATAAAAGTACTTTTCACTGTTCTAACATACTGTACATACATTAACTGCTGTAAGTATTGCTTACTATTTGAAATTATTAATCTTTGTACATTTTTCATTTGTCTTTTATAAACCAGGATTTCCACATAACCTTATATTTTTGTCTGTCCGATTACATAATTTTTAAATATTAAAACATCAGCTGCTATGATTCGTTTCTCAGTACTTGAGTAGCCTTCTTACTCAATACTTTTTTTTTACACTTGAGTAATTTCTTGGCCGTCTACTTTTTACTTTTACTCGTGTAAAAACATGTTGAAGTAGTGCTGCTCTAACTTGAGTAACAATTTTTGGCTACTCCACCCACCTCTGATCAGGTCACAGGGGCAACAGGTCCAGCAGGAAACCCAGACATCCCTCTGCAGTGATATCCTCCAGCTCACTCTGGGGGATCCCGAAGCGTTCCCAACCCAGACAGGATATATATTCTGGAATTTCCCCGAGTTGTCCTTCCAATGGGACGTGCCTGAAAACCCCCCAAAGGGAGGCACCCAGGTGGCATCCTGGTCAGATTTATGCAAATCAAAGGGCTAAAACAGGGGTGTCCAAAGTGTGGCCCGGGGGCCATTTGTGGCCCTTTGAATGATTTTGGGTGGCCCTCAGTCATAGTTCAAGAATGACCTAAATTTGGTTTAGATGGTTGAGGCGATACACGTTTAATAAGTTGGGACAAATTAAAATCTTCATAAAAGGGAAAATGTAATGTGCAACCAATGTTATGATCTTTTATGAGCCATGTCTTTGCTTTTAATTTAACTTAATAGTAAATTAGACCACAAACTTTTTACCAAAAGGCAGATTTGGGTGCCCCCATTTATTTAAGTCAGCAAAATGAAGTCAATCTGCTATTTTTGAAAAAGATGATCAACCCAAATGATTTTGGATATTGTTTGCTGAGCGAACCAGCAAGAGTCTTATGTTTCAAATCTAAAATAATTATTTTTTCACAGAAATCAGACTAATTGGCTTGTTTCATTCAAGTATTTTGTGTGTTTAGTTTATTGTTGAGCAGGTAAGAATAAAAAAAAGGTTTTTGCCATTTTGATTGACAAACGTTTTGTGGCCCATGAGTACTTTCTACATGACTACATTGGCCCCCCTTGTCATGATGTAGCCTTGTCTTCTGCACCGTGGACATATTATTGGCACGTTTCACCCTCCATACACCCCAGTCTCCTCTCCACCTCAGTAATCATCCACACCTGTCAGTCATCAATCAGCCAGCATTCAGCACACCTGTCAGCTTCAGTATTTAAGCTCTCTGTATTCAGTCCTTCATTGTCGGTTGTCTGCTAATTCCTGTTCACTTCTGCCTCCTTTAGTTTCTGCTGCTTACCTTATTCCAGTTCTCATCCAGTCCCTTCATCTCCGCCTGCCCGCCGTGGTTCTGATCTCGCTCCGGCCCTGCAAGTATTGACCTAGTCCTGCTGCTGGTCCTGCTGCCTCCGTGCCCTGGCTCCGTCCTGCTTGCCCGTTCCTGCCTTCTCCATCCTCCTGCTTCAGCTCAGTACAGACTCTTGGTTCCTTCCTTCACTATCCACAAACTTCAATAAACTGTTAAACTTACTCTGCTGTGGTTGTGTTCGGGTTAGTGATGGTGAGATGAAGCCTCATGAGGCATTGAACCACTTGAGCCAACTGGTTTGAGAAAGGGTTCATTTCTTGGAGCTTCATGTGCGCACGACACCACCTACTGGCCAGGTGTACAATCACAGCCAGCTGGATCTTAACACGTGTGATGCATTGATCTTTTGTCTATTATGGCTCGGTGACGTTTTGGCTGTTTTTTCCCTGCCATTCACTATATGCACACGAAAAAGCAACAACAAAAAACCTCGCTAACATAGTGCTGCGGGAAACACTGCTGTGGGGTTTCTAAAGCTGTCAAACCCACTGAGCTATATAATACAGTGCTGATAATAATAGGAGTGCTGATTTTGCTGAAAAACTGAAGTCACTGGCCGCCATCTTGCTACTCCCTACTCTCACAGAATCTCATAGGATTTGGCTGCAACAACAAGCAGTTTTCTGGCTGTCTGAAAACGTTTCACAGGTAATTCTACAGTCAGTGGATGTACTAACACTATCAACTACTAGGAAATTATATGCTGAAATATTTTACATGTTATTCATATTAAATATACAAGTATGTGTATATGTAGATATATGTATACATATATGTAAATATATGTTTTTGTATATTTATATATTTATAAATGTTATATGTAAATAGATAAAATGCAAAATATATCAGCACATGACTTTCTCAGTATTTGATCGTTTTAGAACATAAAGTATATGGCATTTGACATTTTAAAAGTTTTCACGTAACATCACTAAGCTCGGGTTCAGTAAACAAATCATGACACCCATGGTGGCAAAATGTTTGGACACCCCTGGGCTAAAATAACCCCCCTTTTCTTGTACAGGAACACAATTATTAACAGACAGGCTTCTTTTTTTAAATATAATTTATTGATTCTTTGGTTAGATGAAGATGAACATGTTGCTGAATGCCTCGTTCATTTGTACACAGCAGAATAAAGGGAAGGATTTCTTTTTAGCGCTGTTAGAATGTGCAACTTTAGATCACAATGTATTTAATCACTTCAGTACTGGGACACATTTTAAAATTGTAATTAATATTCCTGAACCATGAGTTAACATACATATGTGTTTCCAGCATTCATGTGGACATATTCCTAATATACAGTCTTTATGTACAGTACATCTACAGCCGGCCTCTCTGTGTACTTACACACAAAACAATTGGCAGCTGTTTCAGGTTTAGAAGACACAGAACCAAAAACTGATGGATGTATGGTTCTGGAAATGCTATTAATTTGCGACACATTCAGTCACAGTGCTTTTGACTCAACAGGATTGTCGGTTCTGGTGCAAAACTGGATCATCACAGGTTCCTACAGTTACCGCTGGCACCATGAAAGTCTTTACAGAGCCAGAAAAACAGCAACTTTACCCAGGAACTGGAGGCCAACAACCAGTCAAAGTGTTCATAAAACAGCTTTTAATTGACTCCCTCTCTGCTGCTTCCGCCTTACCTCTTCCTGTCTGACAACGTTTGAGGTATTTTACAGCGAAGAACGGCAGAACTCTTCATCTCCAGGTGTGCAAAGCCGGCAGAAGCATTAACCAAAGACGTTCTGCGGTAACTGCAGCGAAACGGTAAATTCAGGAGATAAACACGAGTGTAAGTCAGATTTTTATTTAAGAAAAAAATCAGTGTTTGTTTGTTTCTTTTGTTCACACTTATTCACTGTTTTGTGTTATTCCGTCGGCCAAAACTTCAATAAAATCCGTTTCGCTTCGTGGTTGAAAGGTGACAAAAATGTGGAGATGCTGTTGAAAGTCAGCACTGATGCTGACGTGTCTCCTCCCAAAGATTCATCCGGTGTTAGACGACATTTGCTTGGATACTTTTGGCCGGCGTGTCCTCTCAAAGTTGAACTGATTCTCCGTGTCCTTCACTCAGCTGAACTGGTTCGGTTCTGTTCATCGTCTGTCAGCATCTGTGGGTCATCTCCTCACTCTCTCCTGTGTCCATGCTGACCTCTTCTTCCTCCTCAGATCTTCGCTGTTCCTCGTCGCTCTCCATCTTCTCCTCCTCTGGGTTCAGGGGATGAAGGAAAAGGCCGGAGGCAGGAACATCCTCACCGCCTGAGCTGTGAGCCTCGCCCTCTTCGCCCGTCTTCCAGTCTTCGGGTGATTCTGGTCCCTGCCTTGTCTCCAGAGTTACATGGACCTCCGCTTCCTCGCCCATCATCACGCTCTCCTTGAATGCACCGAGATCTCCAGCCTCTTCCTGCAGCCCCAGACCTTCTTCCATCTCTGCCCCGACTTCCTTCTCGTTCTCAACACCCGGACCTTCGCTCTCAGGACTCAGAGTCGCCCCGTGAGACGTCCCCGTCGGTCCTCCCGGCTCTGGATCCACACGCCGTCCTCCCCGGGGCGTCTCCTCTCCTGTCAGAGCCGCCGCCGCCTCTTTGGCGTGGCGGATGCAGTTGATCCACTGCTGTTTGTTGAAGGCGTCGCTGGCCTGCAGGCAGTGCACCTGCAGCTGGCTTCCTGTGCGGCACGACACCCGAAAGAAGTTTTTGGCTGCGAGGAGAAGAAACTCAAATCAGGAAACAAAGAAAGATATTTGAAATCCATCCATCCATCCGTTTTCTAACACGTCTATCCCTGCTGGAGCCTATCTTCAGCTGTCAATGGGCGAGGGGGGGGGGGGGGTACACCGTGGACAGGTCGATATTTGAAATATGGAAAGATAAATTATGTAAAAAGTATTTGCCAACAACTGGCACCCAACGCTCTAGACCAGGGGGTTCCCAAAGTTATCAGCCTGGGACTACAAAAATAAGAGCACCAGAGATGGGCGACCCCCTTTTGACTGGGTATTATCTAGGATGAGCCGATTTAATACGATTCTCGATACGTAGCTTAGCTTGATTTGATTTGACTCCAATATCGATATTTATTACTTTCAAATTAATGCTCAAAGTCATTTCAGTCAACAAAACCAGCCAAATATTATATTTATGTTAAATTTATTAAACACTGATATATTAACAGGAACATAAAGTGCATTTGGTTCAATAAATTTAAGGTTTTACAAAAACCAAAAATGTGCCAAACGTCTGATTTTAGGGACGAAGGAGCTTCTAAAATCCTGTCGGCCTCTTCCTCGCTGTGAACGGTAATGGTTGCGCTGTAATCACGCCCTCTAGTGGTTGGGAGGTATATCGATATTGAAAGCCAGAATATCGATATTAAATTGTTTTTAAAATATCGATATTGATCTTTGTATCGATTTTTATGCATGGCCCTAGTGGGGGGTAGGGTTTACTTTTTTATGGAAATTATGAGAATAAAGTCATGAAACTGTAAGAATATAGTAGTAATTCTTATCAAAAAGTGCAACCCCCCCCCCAATAAAAACAATTGTATTGTGGTCATTGTTGATTACAGAAAATAAATGACTGGCTACAGATAATTAAATTTCCACAAAAATAAAATAAAAGAAAATTAGATTAGTTTCACATATTTTTGAGAAAAGGCATGGATTTTTTTCTGATGCTGAATAGTCATAGATTTAGTATGTGTGTGTGTGTGTGTGTGTGTATATATATATATATATATATATATATATATATATATATATATATATATATATATATATAAATATATAAATATAAATGAGAGTATATTTTGCATTATTTTCTGTTTATGCTGCAGGAAAAATAACAATTGAAATCTTTGCAGACAAACTTTGTTCACTTGCCAAGAACTTCATAGTTTTGTGCCGATGTGACACAAACAAATAATTTAATTATTCACATAAATTCCTCATCTCCTGCTATTAATGTTAAGACAGAAAGGCGACCTACTGCTGATTCCTGAACAAAAAAACCCCCAAAACTACTGAGATTATAAGCTGTTGTTTCCTTGGAAGGGAGCAAAAGCATAAAATAGTCGGTTTGTTTGTGCGGCACTGACTTCGCTCGTTGTTGCTGAAGGCCCCTCTGATGGACCCGCCCACTCTCATCTCGCCGTCTGAGATGTCCTCCAGGTCCAGCTGGCGAATGGGGATGGGCTGACGGCAGAGCTGGTAGCTAACCGGCTGGTTGTTCAGCGAGACCGACCTGGTGATGACCAGAATGTCCTGGAACAGAAACACGTGCAGCTTCTGCAAGAAGACAGAAAAAAACACAAGATATAATCCACATTTTATGTCATTTTGTTCCTTTCGCTTAACAGTTTTATCCGTCTACGCCTGTTGGATGTGGTTGGAAACTATTAACATTATAAAAATGTGAAAAAGCATCCAGATTTTAGGAAGCAAGCTTCAGTTTGTGGAGAGAATCATAAACACTAACGAGTCCTCTGTTGTTCTTGAGCTCGCCGTGGCAGCTGAGGGACTTGGACCGATCGATGAGCTCGTCCCTCTGTCCGTCCTCCGGATACAGCAGACGGTCCTTGTAGTACTGACACTCGGACTCTCCGGTCCGCCTGTTGATGTCTGCCACCACATCCTGGACCATCAGCATCTGTAGAACCAGCAGCACAAGACAGTTGTCCCGTCCGATTCCTCCAAATTTGCCACAAACCACAACAACTACATTCCAGCTGCTTGGTTTCTCACCAACAGCGAGCAACTCCTCCTTTTATCAAACATTTAATAAGAAAACATTGCGTCAGCGTTTATTTTTAGGAGAACTGTAGCTCAGGTTCTGCAGGAAGTAGAATTAGCTCAGAGAGTCCAATGAAGGCCAACCAGAGAGGAAACAGACACTGGGGCAAATGACACAATGTCAAGGCACAATGCCTCTCTAAGCTGTGGGTTTAGAGAGGCAACTGTTGCTGCCCATCAATGTTCGAGGGTTCATAAGACCCATAAGACCCATCAGAATGTGAGAAATATCCACATTTCACACACCTACAAATCTCCCAGCAAATTCACACCAAGATCAGAGTGTAACATAGTCGTAGAAATTACTGAAAACCAAAGCGCTCTAACTTATGGAGTGAATTTTGTTCCATTATTGTTGCAAAAAACACATTTTGTAAACCGAAAGTCAAAAACAAAAATCCAGAAATTAAACTTTAAACAGTTTTAAGAGTAGCTTTGCTGTTTTCTCAGGTTGTTTTTAAATGTTTAAATTTTATATATATTTTATTTTTTCAACATTTTTCAAATTTTATGTTTTCAAATTTCTCTTTTTTCAAATTGAGTTTTACAAATTGCCTTCCTTTCAAATTATGTTTTAAAGGATTGCGTTCTCTTCACTTCTGGCGCTTGCCGTACATTGACCAATAAAAACGTTGCTGACGTCCGTGCTGACCAATAGAAATGCGTTTTTGCTCCTCACTCCAAAGGAAAGCCCGCCCCCCTAGAAATGAAGAGAACGTTCTCTGGAAACCCCAATTCGAAATCAACACAATTCATAAAACTCAATCCGAAAAAGAGAAATTTGAAAAAATTTAATTGGAAACATAAAATCTGTAAAATAACTGGAAAAAAAAAAAAAAAACAGCAACGTTACTCTTAAAACTTTGTTTTGATGGAGAAGTTGTTCATAGTTTCATTTCTGAATTGCAATTTTCCCTAATATCCATTTACAGGATGTGTTTTTCTATTATTTCCATTTAGAAAATGTGTTCTTTGGTTGCAACAGTAATGGAACAATATTTATAAATAAATTTAAAGCAGCAAAGTCTTCATTTAAGTAAAACTCATTAGATAAATCTCATATTTTCTAAGGAATTAAAGAGAATGTAAAAATGTGGTTCATAAAAGAATTAAATTCGTTCAGAGCCACAAATGTTGCCTGGCCTTTTGAAAAAAGACAAGTAATCATTTTTGATAAAGATCTACTGTAGGAAATATGTTGTCATTGTTAAAGAAACGCCATTTTATGCCTGTTTTGTGGTTTAAAAAATGAGGATGGACGGGATGTTGATATTTGTGGATAATGATGTAAAAACAAAATCAGTTTCCAACATAATGAAAAAAATATTGATTTAAAATTAAATATTACTGGCACTTTTAGCATCATTATGTTGTGAAAATTAAAAGCAATTAGTCCAAGAAAAAAAACCTGCTAAAACATGCATTTATTATCATTATTACATTTAAATACCATAATAAAAATCCAGAGCCACATGTTGCAGGCCACTGCTCTAACCAGATGGTAAATGCCTTGAAGCGACGGAGATAGTGCTTTCCTATTAACAAGCACCATATTGGATTATATATATATATATATATATATATATATATATATATATATATATATATATATATATATGCAATTACCTTCCACTACACTTTAATTTAAATAGCTTCTGTCCAAACTTTATTTATTCATTTTATAGTAATAGCTACCTGTATATCATGCTCACAATTCTGCCTACAGTAATAGCCATCTGTACATATATTCATAGTACATGTAAACTCTGTTATAATAACAATCATCTGTATATTATGCTATTGTACATATCTGTAAAACTCTATTTATAGTAATATCCACCTGTACATTATATTCGGTACATATCCAGCTGTAAATTTAGTTCACAATACTAGTTATCTATATATTATACTCATAGGACAAATCTATGAGTAAAATTCTGTTTATAATAGTATCCATCTTTATATTTGAGTAAAAATCCATGTCCTGTACTTATGGAACCATTGTTTATTCTGCACTTGCTGCTATTGCACTTCTGGTTAGACCTAAACTGCATTTTGTTGCCTTGTACCTGTACCTGTGTAATGACAATAAAGTTGAATCTGATCTAATATTGCTTTGACTGCTCCTCAGTCTTTATGACAACAATCGACCTTTTAATTACCAAGAGCTCATTTTTTTGGAGTAGGGACAAAGTTCGAGGCGTGTTTCCCCCTCACCGCTTCCTCCAGGTGTTGCCGGTCCGGGTGGTCGTTGGGGGTGTGCTTCAGGATCTCTCTGAGCAGCAGCGGGTATTTCACCAGCCGGCTGCGCGGGATGTCCAGGAAGTTCCACAGGTCCAACTTCCTGCTGAAAGGCGACTGCAGGCAGCGCTGCAGAAAGTCCTGGACCCGCCGATCCTGCTTCTTCTGGTCCAGCAGGGCCTTGGCCTGCACCTGGTTGCTGCAGTACGGCGTGTAGGACGAGAGACAAGGCAGCTGAGGGGACAAAAAGCCGTCACCTTTCTCTCTCTGCCAGCCAAGAACTTTAAATGTGAAATCAGAGCCGTTTCTGTTTAGAGAGACGCTCACCCATCCGGTCAGGATGTGTCCTACGTTTTCCGTGGACCCGTCAGGTTTTCTGGCGTCTCGCAGCCGACTTAGCAGGTCTGAGAAGAGTCAGAAGAGTCGTTTTGCCGTTCAGTGATTGCAAAAAATCAGAGCTCTGTGAATAACGAGTGTTTTAAAACACAGAGACAGGATGTGGAAACTATTCCCATGTCATAAAACACACAGAGAGAGAGAAAATTATGTTATACTGTTGTGGTTTGTGTGTGAAATACACTGCAAAAACGGATCTAAAAATAAGTAAAATGTTCTTAAAGTTTGTGCATTTATCCTTGATTTGGGCAGGTAAATAAGATCATCTGCCAATGAAGTGAGTGTTTTGACCCCTAAAATAAGATAATTAGATATCCTGCACTTGAAATAAGATGATGGAGATGAATCGTTCCTATTTTAGGTGCAGAAATCTTATTCCATTGGCAAATCATCATATTTACCTGCTCAAATCAAGGACAAATACACTAATTTTAAGAACATTTTACTTATTTCTAGTTCCGTTTTTGTAGTTTATATCTCATTTTTGCTTTAATAAGTATTTTTCAGACAAGGTCTAAAGCAGGGGTGTCCAAACTTTTCTTCATCTGGGCCAAAATTGTCAAGTCAAAAGTCCTGGAGGGCCATAAATGCACTTTAAAGACAAACTCAATTTATTTAAACAGTATATTGTGATTTAAAATCGTTTTCTGACCTGTTCCACAAAATACGAGCATGCGGTATTTTAATTCAAGAAATTAGTCAGATTTTCTGTAGAAAGTGGATGTGTTAATTATTGTAGACCCAAAGCTTAAAAAGGGTTGTCCGCGTTTCGCCTCGTTAAGAGACGGCCATACGGTTTGCTGATTCTTTTGGGCTCAATTGAAAAAAATAAATAACAAAATCAGCAATCAAAACAGGATTTGGATCAATCTTTAAAAAAAACGCTTCCTGTGTTTTAATGAATAATATTTCAATGCAAATTTTGGTGCACCAATGTCTGCATTTAAGTAAAAGTCATTGGATAGATGTGGTCTTACTTACCATGAAATTGAAGGGAATGTAAAAAAAAAAAAAAAAAAAAGTGAATATTAAAAGACATTTTATGTTGTATGTGACATTTTTAATTGTGAGATTTTAACTTGTCTGTAATAATGTAATAATTTAAAATGATAAAAGTCTCCATCGGCAACAAACCACTTGTGCCAGTGGGCCAAATCAAGCTTGAATGGCTTTTGGGGGGCCGCACAAAATCCATCCGAGGGCCGCAAACGGCCCCCAGGCCACAGTTTGGACAGCCCTGGTCTAAAGGAAACCTTCTCACCTCTGTGGGGTTTTCTTTCTTAGTGAACTTTACTAGTTTTAGGCCGGTTTCTTTCCTCCAACCAGACGCTGAGACAAGAAGGTTAGCTCTGGTCGCTCAGAGCTCGCTGAGGATCGAGGAAGTTTGAAGACGAGGAGGCAACCTTATTGATATGTAAAACTGATTGGTCTGTAATCTAAAAAGTATTCCATCTATTTAAAAAAAAAAAACGGATCTTTGTTGCAGGAACAGAAACACAGACATAAAGAGTAGACACTTCAACCAAAGATTTGACTTAAATGTTGTTTTTGGTAAAGGTAAAATAAATGTAAACCTTTTTGTAGAAATAAAAATCCAGTTGTAAGATGTAAAAGAGTCACTAACATTTTGCATTTTACTAGATTTGCTTCAGAGATTAATCAGATTAACTGTTAGGTAGAAATGCTCCTCAGTTATCTTGTGCAACAAATGACACCTTAGCAGACCTGATAGTCTGTTTCAGTCAAAACTGCATGCTCAGTATGAGGGATTGCTGCAAAGCCATCAACAATGCAGACGACTGTCCACTGTGGCTCTACGCTCTTTCAGGAGGAGTGAATGCTGCTTGGAGAGACTTGATGCAACCTGCTGGGTTTCCTTAGAGAGGAAACTTTCTCACCAACCTGGAGGATCTGATGGAAGCTGACTTTGGAAAGAGCCTTGAGATGACGTGTTTTTCACCTGAATTGCTGCTATATAAATAAAACTGAATTGAATTGAATCAGGAAACCGCCTGTTACCTTCATGCAGGGGTATCAGTGAATCCAGAGTACCGAAGATCTGGTTCAGTTCTTGCTCCGTCATGATGGACAGCTTCAGCATCGGGTCGTGGTACGCCTGCGGAGCATGCACGTTAATACTGGGAAAAGGCACCTCCACCACCCACTAGACAACAAAGTCGTTAGTTGTTCACCTTTTTGGCCAACTTCAGATCCTCCACCAAGTCTTGTTCTCCTTGAGCCAGCTCAAAAATAGCCTGCAGGCAGGTAGGAAAAGACAAATAAAAGAGACTGAACATACATTTGAGGATTAAAACAGAAGTATCTAGGATCTTTTATAGAGAAACAACAACACACTGATGGGAACCACCTGAAAACACTGCAAAAACGGGTCTAAAAATAAGTAAAATGTTCTTAAAGTTAGTGCATTTGTCCTTGATTTGAGCAGGTAAATCAGATTATCTGCCAATGGAATGAGTATTTTTACCCTAAAATAAGATAATTAGACATCCTGCACTTGAAATAAGATGATGGACATGAATTGTTCCAATGTTAAGTGCAAAAATCTTTGGTAAATCAGCTTATTTACCTGCTCAAATCAATACAAATACACTAATTTTAAGAACATTTTACTAATTTTTAGTTCAGTTTTTGCAGTGAATGATTGTGTTTACTGACCTCCTGCCTTTTAATCTCTTTTGGACTCAGAGTCTGAGTTGCTCCCACTCGGATGTCGAAAGTCTCGCTCCACAGCTTGCTGTCCCGACGCTTGGAGGCGGGCGCTGTTGCTGTGGCGACCCGCGGTGCGGTCATGCAGGCTGAGACGTTGGAGACGGTCGCCGAAATGGTGCGCGTCTTCATCACGGACGATGAAGAGGACGAAGGAGGAGGAGGGGGAGGAGGCGGAGAGGCCCTGTCTGCTCGATTCTCATTGCGGAAACTGATGGAGCGCTGCAGAGATAGAAACTGGAAAAACAGGCGACAACAGGTAATTAAACCTGAAAAGATTAAAAAAAAGAAACCATCTTTTTTCTCACTGTCTGACTGAATTAATAACAATCACGATCACCTTTAGTTTTCATTTCAACGAAACTTGTTCTCTGCCTTTAACCCAGGGGTGTCAAACTCATTTTGGTTTAAGGGCCACATTCAGCTTAATCTGATCTCAAGAGGGCCACACGAGTAAACTCATTGCAAGATTAAATAGAACTAATAAAAGTGGACTTATTTTTATATTAAATTAATTTCACTTTTACACAATATATTATGAATAACCTCAGCGTTTTTAAGAAAAGTATGTGCAATTTCAACAATACTTTTACTCAGTTAAACATTTACTTGTGCATTATGCATAAGAACTGATCACAGTGATTATACAATGTTGAAAAACATTTATTCAAATTTTTTGGAACTTAAAAACACTGTCCTACACTACAAAATACATCAGATAAAAATTAAGAAATTATTTAAAATCAATTTTCTGCATCTGAAGCTCAGTGCTACCATCTGCTGATTAAAACACAGCGCCCCTCGTGGACAATATAGGAACTGCAGATATTCAATTAAATTAAGTACATGTTTTTTTCAATAATTGTTTTATCATTCTCTTCCGTTTATCTCCTCTTTCTTTCACCTTTTCTTTTTTTCTTCTTATTCTTCCTTTCCTCTCCTACTCTCCCATTGTAGTGTCCATATCATTTGAGATATTCCCCGCATGAATCATAATAAAACTATTCACATTCATAAATCAAGCAGAGCACTATGGCAAAAGTAGTACTGCTCCACTTGTGAAAGTCAAATTTGATGAGCTCTTTTTGGCATTAAGACAACAATTCTTATTGCCACATTGCCAGACAGGACACTGGAATTTTATTTTATTTATTTTTTTAATAATGATAATGCATTCAGCCACCGGGCCGGACTAAATTGTCCAGGACCGGCCCGTGGGCCGTATGTTTGACACCCCTGCTTTAACCCATCCATTAGGGACTCTGGGTGTTTGACACTGAAAAAACAGAACTAAAAATAAATTAAAATATTCTTGAAATAAGTGTATTTGTACTTTATTTGAGCAGGTAGATAAGATAATCTGCCAATGGAATAATTTAAGACTTTTACACTTAAACTCATCTCCATCAACTTATTTCAAGTGCATTATATCTAATTATCTTATTTTAGGGGTAAAAATGCTCTTTCCATTGGCAGATAATCTTAATTACCTGTTCAAACCAAGCACAAATACACTCTTTCAAGAAAACTTAACTTATTTTTAGTTCTGCTTTTGCAGTGAAGGGAGCATTCTGGGGGCTAAGGGTCTTGCTCAGGGACCAAAAGTGGCAGTCTGTGGGAGTTGAACCCAGGACCTCCAGCATTAAAGAGCACTGCTCTAACCACTGGGTCACCTTTTTCTGTTTTAGGTCTGTCAGGTGGAACGGACGCGCCGTGTTTTGCTGCAGGAGGGACTGGTGCACTTCACAAAATAAAACTAAATGGTTTAAAAAGCGATGGTCAGAGGTGTCTAAAGTATTCACATCTGTTACTCCAGTAGAAGTATAGATAATAGGGTTTAAAAATACCTCTGTAGAAGTAGAAGTATCAACTCAAACCATTTACTCAAGTAAAAGTATAAAAATACTGGATATAAAACTGCTTAAAGTATTAAAGTAGAAGTAACCCCAAATGAATGATTAATCCTAGCGGTTAATCAAAACAAATGAACAAAAAGAAGGAAAATAACAAATAATCCTAAGAATGCAAAGTTCTTCTTCTACGTTTTATTCTTCTTCTTACGTTTTTGTTGTGGCGTTTGCCAAACAACTTGGTGCAGTACCGCCTCCAACCACAATCAAAATCAATCTATTCGGGTGGCGCTATTTATCTTGCAGTAAAATTGATTCTGTCGCAGCAATGCACGTATGTGGTATACATTATAGGGCAGGACGATACAGAAAAGAAGCATGTTGATAAAATAGAAATCATATTGATCGGTATTGATAATTATCAACAAATTCTAAACATATATTCTAAGTGCAGCCCTGGACTTTTTATGCTCTTGCTTAGTGACCTATAAAGAACACACATGCACTAAATTAAAAAGCAACCCTTTATTCAACCGACTTTTTACCAAAACTGCAAGTTTTTAAAAAACAAAAAAAGAATGTGTGCTATCTGAACTCTTTGAAGGGGACGGAGCTTGGTTCCTTGGTCTGCATTGTGATTGGTTGGGAGGATGTAATGATGTAATATTACACTGCAAAAAGGAACCTAAAAGTAAGCAAAATCTTCTTAAAAGTAGTATATTTGTACTTGATTTGAGCAGCTAAATAAGACTATTTGCCAATGGAATGAGAATTTCTACCCTAAAATTAGATAATTAGACATCCTGCACTTGAAATAAGATGACGGAGATGAATTGTTCTTATTTTAAATGCAAAGATCTTATTCCATTAGCAAATAGTCTGATTTACCAGCTCAAATTAATGAAAAATACACTAATTTCAAGAAGATTTTGCCTACTTTTAGTTCCCTTTTTGCAGTGTAGCCTACATGATAGGCTAGAATGCAAAAGGATGGAAAACTGTTATTCTATTGAACTTTTTATTGACCCTTTTTTTCCCCTATCATCAATATACATCTATCGATCGATATATATTGTTACTGAATTATCGTCCAGCCCTAAGACATAATAAAAACTGTTCTGCTAAAACCCAGGAAACATTTTCTTGGTGATTTACCTGCAAAGTCTGACTGATCCTCTTCAGCGACGTGGCCTTGACAGGAGGCAGCAGACTGGCCAGAGACGCCACCCTGGGGGCAGGTTTGCTGCGCTTGGTGCTCGCCTCCTGGATGAGACAGCAGAGAAAGAAAATCTTCACCTTCAGGAGTGAAAGTCAACGTTTCAGCGATTCACGTGTTTCTCAAGGCAGCATGAAGACTGCAGCTCTGAGAATATCTGCTCACAAAGACTGAACGTCTAATGATGACAGGTTCAGCATGGAGCTCTCTGCAAAATGAGAGCTTAATCTCCCTGAATGATGATGATGATGATGATGATGATGATGATGATGCTAGATTGATGGTCTTAGAGATTCAATTCAATAAAATTGTATTTATATAGCACCAATTCACTTTCCAAAGACGACTTCTTTAAATTGTTAGTGGTTTTAATTCTGTCTGATACAATGTTTTACAGTTTTCACTTTTCTAAATAGCATTTGCGGATGTTATTTATATAAGATGTTTAACATGTAATGTTTTTTAACTGTTTTTTATTGGTCTTTATTCTTATTTGTTTTAGTGTTTGTCTGTTTTGTTTTGCCAGGTCTCCCTTGAAAAGAGATTATTAATCTCAATGGGGGCTTTCCTGGTTAAATAAAGGTTTAATAAAAAAAAAAAAAAACAAGGTTAGGTGTTGATAAAGTATGTAAAGCAGAAAAAATATGAATTGAGATTCTGCTGAAACAAAATAATAAATAAATAGAAACATCTACAGTAATTAGTCATCAGCATAAAAATGGGGGTAATAAATATAGAAATCATGTAACTCCAGATGAAAATCAAGACTAAATTTAGGTTTTAATACGTAAAAAAAGTCAACCCGTTCAGAGACACTATCATTTTAGATGTAAATGCGAAATTTAAAGTTTGAAAGTCGCAAACAGCTATTTTAATTGAATATTAAAGATGTAAGATTAAACGGTTTTAAAATGTAAACAAATGAAAAACTGGCCTCATCACTGTTTCCAAATGTTGGTTTGGAGCATAAACCAAGTTTTGTCCTAATTCTTGGTCCAGTGACTCTCTGGGTTTTAATAATTGAATTGTTCTTCTGGATTTAATCACACTAAGAAACCAAGAGTTTGACATTTGCTAAATGACCAATCTGAATCAAACAGCAAAAAAATATTTCTCACATAAATGTGGACATACTGGCGAAACGTTTGAAAGGATTTGTGACCAAAGTCTCTGTTTCAATAAAGTAAAAGTCAAAAAACGACACAATTTCCAGTTTTTAGAGAGTTTGAAGTTTAATTTGTGTAATCTCACAGAGGTATGTGTATCCAGTCATCATGGGTATGAAAATTACCCATAGACATAAAACTATGTTTTCAAAAAGGCTTCGCAAAAGAACGGTACCGAACATGGATCCATGAGGTACGCCACAAAGCAAAGGGACTAAATGATGATTATTAGTCATGAAGGCAAAGTCAGAATACAGTCAAACTGCTGCTCTGGTGCCCATAATCACTAAAGAGTCAAGGAAAAAACTTCTAAGACAATAAAGTCTGCAAATAAACTACCAACGATGACAGATGCAGAGTGTGTTACAAGGAGGGGGGGGGGGGGGGCAGGCTTTTAGGTTAATCCTGAATAAATTTCTAATTATTATCTGCTGATCAAGGTCATCTCTCCTTGTTCAGCTACAGATGAGCGTTCACACTGAGCCTGGTTCTGGTTCTGCTGGAGGTTCTCCTCCCTGTTAAAGGGGAGTTTTCCTCTCCACTGTCGCCTCATGCATGCTCAGTATGAGGGATTGCTGCAAAGCCATCAACAATGCAGACGACTGTCCACTGTGGCTCTACGCTCTTTCAGGAGGAGTGAATGCTGCTTGGAGAGACTTGATGCAACCTGCTGGGTTTTCCCTTTCTGACCAATCTGTATATGTATCATGAATTGCTGCTATATAAATAAAATTTAACTGCATTGAACTTCTTACTCCTGAGAAGACAGTGAATGAGCTTTTCCCTCTAAGTGTGAGTAACTACAGAGCTCCCAGACGGCCGACGTCCGGCTGTTTGGGTTTCTCTCTCTGCAGGAAGCCGTCGCCGGGTTGTTTGTCCTGAATGTGCTCACAATGAATCAGTGCGCGTCTGCTTGTGCTCGGCTTTGCCGGGCAGAACACACTAAACCGACCTACTGGGATATAGAAATAAACTGGGTTTACAATTTCTCAAAAGGTAAAAAAAAAAAAATCTGAAAATGTTCGTTCATGATCCAAATGTGACAAACAACGGCTACTCTGCGAGGAAAACTGACTGATTAGCCTCTAAAGGTGCCAGCAGGAATTTAATGAGTCTATTATATAATGTATATAATGTATAAAAACCTCATACGTAATGAATGTTTTGGCGTTAACCGAGTGTTGCAGGCTGTGATTCTGATTCAATCTGACAAAGATCAATTCAACACAGCGTGTCCCGATTTGTTCAATCGATCTTCGGCCGATCAATTAGCTGGTCCTCTAATTACAGCATGTTCAGTGCAAACTGCCTTTCATCTAAAGACTTAATAATCACAATCTGTGGTGGGGTATGCATATATTTTCCATTTTCACATAAGTTTTGTTCATCTGTGTGTTTTATATATATATATATAAGAATTATATATATATATATATAAATATACAATATATATATATATATATATATATATATATATATATATATATATATATATATATATATATATATAGAGAGAGAGAGAGAGAGAGAGAGAGAGAGAGAGAGAGAGAGAGAGAGAGAGAGAGAGAGAGAGAGAGAGAGAGAGAGGATATATATATAACTAGAGGAGAAATCAGATTCTAGACCTCAGTTCCCATCAGGACAGATCATGCAAGATAACAATGAACTTAATAAATGAACAAGCATCTAAATTCAGACATTCATCCATTATCTATCTGTGCAGGGTTACAAGAGAGCTGGTGTTTCTCTCCAGCGGTTGTCAGTCTACCACAGAGACACACATACAAAAAGCAATTTGGACAGACCAATTAATTGATAAACAGTCATGTCTTTAGATGGTATGAGGAAGCTGGAGTACCCAGGGAGAACCCTCACATGCACAGGGAGAACATGCAAACTCCATGCAGAAAGACCGCAGGCCATAATATGAACTCAGGATCTTTTTTCCTGCAAATTAGCAACCGCACCTCACTGCAATGTAGGCAGCGAGAGATAAATAACAGCCGTAAAACATCTAATAAACTGTACGTAAGGTGGCAGGAGTGACAATATTAAGTTTGCTGATTATTCTTCAGGACCAAACCCAAGAGGAAGATTCCCTGGAGAACATTTCCAGGATTAAAGGACTGATGTCTCAGCAGGATCTGGAAAAACTAATCTATGCGTTTATCTTTATTAGAACTGATCACTGCAACGGTGTTTTCACAGGTCTGCCTAAAAAGTGGATCAGAACGCTGCAGCTGATCCAGAACCTGCTGCCCGCGTCCTCACTAAGACTAAGAACGTAGAGAACATGGACCCGGTTCTGAAGTCCTCACTAAGAATAAGAACGTAGAGAACATGGACCCGGTTCTGAAGTCCTCACTAAGACTAAGAACGTAGAGAACATGGACCCGGTTCTGAAGTCCTCACTAAGAATAAGAACGTAGAGAACATGGACCCGGTTCTGAAGTCCTCACTAAGACTAAGAACGTAGAGAACATGGACCCGGTTCTGAAGTCCTCACTAAGACTAAGAATGTAGAGAACATGGACCCGGTTCTGAAGTCCTCACTAAGACTAAGAACGTAGAGAACATGGACCCGGTTCTGAAGTCCTCACTAAGACTAAGAACGTAGAGAACATGGACCCGGTTCTGAAGTCCTCACTAAGACTAAGAACGTAGAGAACATGGAGCCGGTTCTGAAGTCCTCACTAAGACTAAGAACGTAGAGAACATGGAGCCGGTTCTGAAGTCCTTACTAAGACTAAGAACGTAGAGAACATGGACCTGGTTCTGAAGTCCTTCCACTAAGACTAAGAACGTAGAGAACATGGACCTGGTTCTGAAGTCCTTCCGTGGCTCCCTGGATCTCAGAGAATAGACTTTAAAATCCTTCTGTTAGTCTATAAATCCCTGAATTAGCACCTAAATCCATCACAGACTTGTTATCAGGGCATCAACCCTCCAGACCACTCAGGTCTTCTGGCTCCAGCCTGCTCTGCAGAACCAGAACCAGAACCAGAACCAGACACGGAGAAGCAGCATTTAGTTCCTATGCTCCACTGATCTGGAACAAACTTCCAGAAAACTGGAAAAGTGCTGAAAGCCTGAGTTCCTTTAAATCAAGATTAAAAACACATCTGTTAAAAATTGCCTTTGACTGTTCTAGTTAAACTGTTCTACTGCTTTTAATGTTCTTCTTTGTTTCCACATTCTATCCCTACTTGCTTTTATTCTATCTTCTATTTACATTTTATTCCTACTTGCTTTTATTTTGCTATATTTTAATCATGTAAAGCACTTTGCATTGTCTGAATTGTGCTATATAAATAAATTTGCCTTGCCTTGCCCTGCCCTGGAGGAACATCTTACCTCCTCCTGCTTTCCCATCATGTGGTTCTGAGTGCTGCAGCCAGCAGAGCATCCAGGGTGAAGCAGCTGTCCCAGCAGAGAACCGGGCCGCTGTCCCGCCACCATAGTGCCAACACCCGCACTTCAACGGCTGCCGTCACAGAGGCCCCCGACCATCATGGAGGGATGCTCTGGAGAACGCGTGGCAAGTCCAAGGGTTGAGAAAAGTGTCATTTGGGCGCGAGGAAGAGAGTTTGGGCAAAAGGAGATCCAGCTCTGGCAGGAAGGGTTAGAAACGGAGCTTAGAGGCACAAAGAGCTCCAGCGTAAAGTGAAAACAAGCCGAGGGACACTCAGAATCAGGAGCAACGTATCCGGATGCAGGTCCAGAAACCGCAGAGCCGCTCCAGATGAGCCGTCGGGCCTTTAAAGCTCAAACAAAAGAGTCCAAACCAGAGAATAAACGCAGCTCTGCCCTTTACAGACCAGCCAGGAAAAAGGTCTGAGCACGCAGTGATTCCTGTGTTCCTCTGCTCCTCTGTGCAATGAGCTAACCCCCCCCCCCCCCCCCCCCCGCACCACCACAGGTTGCTCGTTCTCTTCCTCCCTGCCTCAGCTAGTCGTCTCTCTCCCTCTCTCACTCACTCGTTTCCTTCCTTCCATTCTTATTCTTGTACCTGTTCTTCCCTGAGTTTCTCTCGCCTCTACTCCCAGTTTCCTGCTCGGCACACGTCACCAAGTCCAAGAAGGTAAACATATCAAAACATAACCACGTTTTTCCCCGTAAAAAAAGATTCTGTTTTGCTCCCTGTCGTCCAAACAGGGACTTTTGTTTAATTTATTTTAAACATGTTCTGTTGATGGCTCTTGTCCAGTTGTAGTAAAACTGAGCATCACCTCAACCTGGGCACGGCTGTCATAGCGAGGCGACACCAGGGGCCCAAAGACGCCCCGGGCTGATTTGTATATAAGACAAAGCAGCGATGGAGGACGTGGAAAACCTGCTGTCCAGTCAGTCGGTGACTTTTTATCTGACTCAGAGTAAAAAGAGAGCCGGGAAGCCCTGATGACTAAGTAGAGCTGAGATGTCTCTATGGGCCACAAACCAGTCATAAAGTGGCTGTAAAGGGAAAATCCATCAACTCCAGCAATCATCTGATCCATCTTAGGTCTGTCAAACTACCAGCCAGAGGAGCAATTCGCTTTGTTCCTGCGTTCCCGAAGCGGACAGCTGTAATGTGTCAATACAGGTGCAGAAGTGAGCTGCAGGTTCAACGCCTTTGCCATGGTTTTGGTTTTTTTTGGGGGGTTAATTTTTGACGATTCTGGACTGGACACCAGTTATTCTATCAGCTCAGTCAAAGGTAAAAAGTATCGGACTGTAAAACGTATCAGGTTCTAACATGCATACATCTGGGCCACCATTAACTCTGGTTCTAATTTCTGCACAAGTACCGTATTTTTTGGATAATAAACCACGCTAAATATTCTACCCAAGTGTGTAATATCACACTGCAAAAACAAAACTAAAACTAAGTCAAATTTTCTTGAAATTAGTGTATATGTCCTTGATTTAAGCACGTAAATAAGATGGTTTGCCAATGGAATGAGATTTTTGCGCTTAAAATTGGAACAACTCATCTCTATTATCTTATTTCAGGTGCTGTATATCTAATTATCTTAGTTTAGGGGTCAAAATACTTACTCCATTGGCAGATAATCTGATTTACGAGCGTTAAATCAAGGACAAATACAGTAATTTCAAGAATATTTGATATAATTTTAGTTCTGTTTTTGCAGTGCACTCCTTCACGTCCACAGCTCTCTATCATTCTTTGTGGGGCGGACAGGGTAGCTGAACTACACTGTCCTGTTTCTAACATAAAGCCAAAATGAACATAACTTTTATATTTAATTAACTTACTAGGTTTATTGCTCTTACAGTCAGGCAGTGTGGTAGACAGCTCAAGGGTCCTATCAGGCAGTGACACAGTGTACCGTAATGCTCCTTCCATTGATCGGCGCGGCTTCATTGCTAAAGTTATATTTACACATTTTAACAGATTTTTGAGAGTATTGTACCACATAAAATCAGTCAGTAAGCACAACGGTGATCATAGATAAGGCGCACCATCAATTTATGAGAAGATTTAAGGATTTTAAGTGCGTCTTGTAGTCCGAATATTACGGTACATAAACATGGGCAGATTTTCTCCATAATCAAACCTTCACACAGACTGCTTGGTAGTGCCGTCAGTAGCACGATTACCATGCATCAATACGGTCCTGGGTTCAAATCCCAGCATGTTCTCCCTGTGCATTTGTGGGTTCTCTCTGGGTACTCCAGCTTTCTCCCACAGTCCAAATGCATTAATTGGTCTCCCAGGCATCAGTTACTCGGTTCTGTCCAGTGACTGATGGATACTTCATATAAACCCTGCAGCGCTGTTTCTGTTGCAGATTAATCTCTCTGGGCGCTTTGAGACCTTGATTTGCACACATTTAGTAAAACTTTATGAATTTGCTCCACAGCATTTCCTTCACAAGGATGTCTTAAATTTTCCTAAAGGTGGTAATTGTCCCCACAGCATGAACAAAACTCAAGTGCCATGAAAACAAATACTAATTGAAACTAGAAAAAGCTGTTCCTGCGTAACAGTGAGTGAAAATGCTAATCTGCAGAATGATTGAGCAGAAGATGCAGAAAACATTGAAATCAGATTTGAAGAATTTAAAAAAATTTAACAATTTGAAGAAATTTGAAGAATTGAAAGAAATAGAAGAATTTGAAGAAGATGAAAAAAGTTTAAGGAATTTGAAAAATTTGAAGAAATTTGGAGAATTTGAAAACATTTGAAGGAATTTGAAAATTTGAAGAAATTTGAAAAATTTTCAAAAAATTGAAGGAATTTGAAAAATTTGAAGAATTTGAAGAAATTTGAAAATTTTCAACAAATTTGAAGGAATTTGAAAAATTTGAAGATTAAGAACAATTAGAAGAATTGGAAGTATAGGAAGAATGTGAAGTATTTGAAGAATGCAAAGAATTTGAAGCAATTTGCATTGATTTCAATGGGAACAGCCAAAAAAATCGCACAAAAAGTGAAATATTTTAAAAAGTGTAAAAGTTAGCATAACAATGAGTCATAGCAGGCATGCCAGGAACGAGCCAAACGTTTTGACACCAAAATTGTTGAAATTGGTTAAAGTATGCGGTAGTAAGACGCCGACGGAATAATAATAATAAAGAAAAACAGGAAAACAATAAATGAGAATGCTGTATAGCATTCTCACTGATAAAACTTTAGACATCTTGGCATTTCTGGGTTTGTGTCAGCGTGACCTCCATTCTCAGGCCAGCGGACCCGATAATAGAGCTGGTACCGGAGCGACTGGTGGTTCTGGAAATGCTGATCCGTTCATTAATTCCCAATAGACGGCAGGACGGGACGGTAGCCTGCAGGCGGTAAAAGCTGTGTCCTGGTTTTTCCAGCAGTTTCCAGATCGATAACTGTGTTTGTTGGAGCTATTAGTCATTGGGTGAGATCATGGACATGAACTCTGCTCCAGTTTTTACTTCATGTTTATCTCCAGAACTTCTTTTTATCCTTACAAAAGTCACCAGAGAAAATAAAGGTCCGGAAAGCAGCGAAGGAGGTTATGTATGTTGGTGTCTTGTTCACCAGTGATGGAAGGATGGAGCGACGGGTGGACAGTCGCCGCTCTGGTCTCTTGTGGTGAGGAAAAAACTGAGCCAAAAAGCAAAGATCTCAGTCTATTGGTCCGTCTACCTGCCGACCCTCACCTGTGGTCAGGAGGTCTGGATCAGGGTGGAAAAGGACGAGATCCTGGATACAAAGCAGCCAAAATGAGCTTCCTCTGGCGGGGGGCTGGGCTCAGCTGTAGAGACGGGGAGAGAGCCCCTGCTTCTCCGCATCAAAAGGAGCCAGTTTGGTTTGGACATCTGATCATCTGACCTCCCTTTGGAGGTTTTCCAAGTGCGTCCCACTGGGGAACCAGAACTCCTTGGAGGGACTATATATCCCGTCTGGCCTGGGAACACAGCTAAGTATCCCCCAGAATGAGGTGAAGAGGGAGAATTCTGGGTTTACCTCCTGGACCCGATCTAGGATAAGGAGAAGAATTAAGGAATTCCTAACCTGTAGATCTAAGAAGCAGCATTTATACAGTGAATAAGGCCGTCCTTAGGCATGGATTGAACGTTTGCTCAGGTTTGGCGATGCTGAATATCTGGCCAAATACAAATAAACACAAATAAATGGAGAAATAATGTTGATCAATTGGGAAAAAAGGCTAATTAGGGGTTAAAAATAAGGGTTTAAAGCAAATACATCAAAGTTGCAGCTAATGAAGCATCGGATCAGTGCCGCGTCAGTGTTTTTTTAATAAACGGCGTCATTGCTTCTGTCAAAGCGTGAGTCAGAGCAGCGAGACCGAACTGACACCTCATGGTCAGTGAACAAAAGCAGCTACAGCCCTGACTCGGCTCTATTGTCTGTAAACGGGGCGGATCGTCTGCAGACACAGAAAAACACAAAGAGGGAAACATTTGGGACAGATCCGCCTAATTTCATCGAGATTTCTAAATATGACCATGAACAGCAGGGGAATAGATGATGTCATTGTAAAAAGAAGTTTAAATGTGTGCAATAAGCCCAGGAAGTACATTCAGAAAAAAGTGAGATGGCTATGAATCTTTGAAAGTGGAATAAAAGTGTGACTCTGGCTTTTATTAATGTTTAACACCACACTAATATTTCCCAGCTCACTGGATCGCATCGATAACTGAGCGTCTAAAATAATGTGAGCCTGAGGGGTTCAGTAGAACCAGTGGAAACATAAAATCAATGATGAGTCTAGATCCAAACAAAAACATCACAGTAAACATAATAATAATAGTAATAATAATAATAATAACAATAATAATAATAATAATAACATCTATGATTATTATTATTAATTTTTTTGTGTTGTTGTGAATGTGTATCATAGATTAAATTACTTTGAATAAATAATAGTTTTGTATATAATTTTGTTGTGATTTGGTAGATAAACTGAATTGAATTGCATTAAATACTACTAATAATAACAATAACATCTATGATGATTATGATTATCATTATTTGTTGGTGTTGTTGTGAATGTGTTTCATAGATTAAATTGCTTTGAATAAATATCAATATTTTTTATATAATTTTGTTGTGATTTGGTAAACGGAATTGAATTGTATTAAATAATAATAATAATAATAATAATAATAATAACATCTATGATTATTATTATTAATTTTTTTGTGTTGTTGTGAATGTGTATCATAGATTAAATTACTTTAAATAAATAATAGTTTTGTATATAATTTTGTTGTGATTTGGTAGATAAACTGAATTGAATTGCATTAAATACTACTAATAATAACAATAACATCTATGATGATTATGATTATCATTATTTGTTGGTGTTGTTGTGAATGTGTTTCATAGATTAAATTGCTTTGAATAAATATCCGTCCGTCCGTCCGTCCGTTGTCTTCCGCTTATCCGGGGTCGGGTCGCGGGGGTAGCAGCTTCAGTAGGGAGGCCCAGACGTCCCTCTCCCCAGCCACTTGGGCCAGCTCCTCAGGAGGAATCCCAAGGCGTTCCCAGGCCAGCCGGGAGACATAGTCCCTCCAGCGTGTCCTGGGTCTTCCCCTGGGCCTCCTCCCGGTGGGACGTGCCCGGAACACCTCTCCAGGGAGGCGTCCAGGAGGCATCCTGACCAGATGCCCGAGCCACCTCAACTGGCTCCTCTCGACGTGGAGGAGCAGCGGCTCTACTCTGAGTCCTCCCCGGATGACTGAGCTCCTCACCCTATCTCTAAGGGAGAGCCCAGACACACTACGGAGAAAACTCATTTCAGCCGCTTGTATCCGGGATCTCGTTCTTTCGGTCACGACCCAAAGCTCGTGACCATAGATGAGGGTAGGAACGTAGATCGACCGGTAAATCGAGAGCTTCGCCTTTTGGCTCAGCTCTCTCTTCACCACAACGGATCGGTACAGCGCCCGCTTCACAGCAGACGCTGCACCAATCCGCCTGTCGATCTCCCGCTCCATCCTCCCCTCATTCGTGAACAAGACCCCAAGATACTTGAACTCCTCCACTAGGGGCAGGACATCCTCCCCAACCCGGAGAAGGCACTCTACCCTTTTCCGGTTCAAGACCATGGTCTCGGATTTGGAGGCACTGATTTTCATCCCGGCCGCTTCGCACTCGGCTGCGAACCGCTCCAGTGAGAGCTGTAGATCACGCCCTGATGAAGCCAATAGGACCACGTCATCCGCGAATAGCAGAGACGCAATCCTAAGGCCACCAAAGCGGATCCCCTCAACACCTTGGCTGCGCCTAGAAATTCTGTCCATAAAAGTTATGAACAAAGGGCAGCCTTGGCGGAGTCCAACTCTCACCGGAAACGAGTCCGACTTACTGCTGGCAATGCGGACCAGACTCTGACACCGGTCGTACAGAGACCTGACAGCCCTTATTAAAGGGTCCGGTACTCCATACTCCCGGAGTACCCCCCACAGGATCCCCCGGGGGACACGGTCGAATGGCTTCTCCAGATCCACAAAGCACATGTAGACTGGTTGGGCAAACTCCCATGCCCCCTCAAGAATCCTGCTGAGGGTGTAGAGCTGGTCCAGTGTTCCACGGCCAGGACGAAAACCACACTGCTCTTCCTGAATCCGAGATTCGACTATCCGACGGACCCTCCTTTCCAGAACCCCTGAATAGACCTTACCAGGGAGGCTTAAGAGTGTGATTCCTCTGTAGTTGGAACACACCCTCCGGTCCCCCTTTTTAAATAGGGGGACCACCACCCCAGTCTGCCAATCCAGGGGAACTGCCCCCGATGTCCAAGCAATGTTGCAGAGCCGCGTTAACCAACACAGCCCCACAACATCCAGAGCCTTAAGGTACTCAGGGCGAATCTCATCCACCCCCGGAGCCTTGCCACCGAGGAGCTTTTTAACAACCTCGGCAACCTCAGCACCAGAGATGGGAGAACCCGACCCAGAGTCCTCAGGCTCTGCTTCCTCAATGGAAGACGTGTTGGTGGGATTAAGGAGGTCTTCGAAGTATTCCGCCCACCGACGCACGACGTCCCGAGTCGAGGTCAGCAGCACACCACCCCCACTGTAAACAGTGTTGGTACTGCACTGCTTCCCCCTCCTGAGACGCCGGATGGTGGACCAGAATCGCTTCGAAGCCGTACGGAAGTCTTTCTCCATGGCCTCTCCGAACTCTTCCCACGCCCGAGTTTTTGCCTCGGCGACCAGCCGAGCCGCCTGCCGCTTCGACTGCCGGTACACATCAGCTGCTTCCGGAGTCCCACAGGCCAAAAAAGCCCGGTAGGACTCCTTCTTCAGCTTGACGGCTTCCCTCACCGCTGGTGTCCACCAGCGGGTTCGAGGGTTGCCGCCACGACATGCACCGACAACCTTGCGGCCACAGCTCCGACTAGCCGCCTCAGCAATAGAGGCGTGGAACATGGTCCATTCAGACTCAATGTCCCCCGCCTCCCTCGGGACGTGTTTAAAGTTCTCCCGGAGGTGGGAGTTAAAGCTCCGCCTCACAGGGGACTCCGCCAGACGTTCCCAGCAAACCCTCACAGTGCGTTTGGGCCTGCCCGGTCGGACCGGCTTCCTCCCCCCGCCATCGGAGCCAACTCACCACCAGGTAGTGGTCGGTGGAGAGCTCCGCCCCTCTCTTCACCCGAGTGTCCAAGACATGCGGCCGCAGGTCAGATGAAACGACAACAAAGTCGATCATTGAACTGCGACCTAGGGTGTCCTGGTGCCAAGAGCACATATGGACACCCTTATGCTTGAACATGGTGTTTGTGATGGACAATCCATGACGAGCACAGAAGTCCAACAACAAAACACCACTCGAGTTCAGATCAGGTGGGCCATTCCTCCCAACCACGCCCCTCCAGGTCCCACTGTCATTGCCCACGTGAGCGTTGAAGTCCCCCAGCAAAACGAGGGAGTCCCCAGGAGGGGCACTCTCCAGTACCCCTTCCAAGGACTCCAAAAAGGGTGGGTAATCTGAACTGCTGTTTGGCGCATAAGCGCAAACAACAGTCAGAACCCGTCCCCCCACACGAATGCGGAGGGAGGCCACCCTCTCGTTCACCGGGGAAAACCCCAACGTGCAGGCACCGAGATGGGGGGCAACAAGTATGCCAACCCCAGCTCGGCGCCACTCACCATGGGCAACTCCAGAGTGGAAGAATGTCCAGCCCCTCTCAAGGAGACTGGTTCCGGAGCCAGAGCGGTGCGTCGAGGTGAGTCCGACTATCTCTAGTCGGAACCTCTCAACCTCGCGCACAAGCTCAGGCTCCTTCCCCACCAGAGAGGTGACATTCCACGTCCCAAGAGCCAGCTTCTGCAGCCGAGGATCGGAACGCCAAGGCCCCCGCCCTCCACTGCTACCCGTTACACATTGCACCCGACCCCTTTGGCCCCTCCAACAGGCGGTGAGCCCATCGGAAGGGGGACCCATGTCGCCTCTTCGGGCTGAGCCCGGCCGGGCTCCATGGGCAAAAGCCCGGCCACCAGACGCTCGCCAACGTGCCCCACCTCCAGGCCTGGCTCCAGAGTGGGGCCCCGGTGACCCGCGTCCGGGCGAGGGAACACGAGGTCCAATAATTGTATTCATCATAAGGGGCATTTTGGGCTGCACTTTGTCTGGTCCCTCACCTAGGACCTGTCTGCCTTGGGTGACCCTACTAGGGGCTTAAAGCCCCTGACAGCATAGCTCCTAGGATCATTGGGACACTCAAACCCCTCCACCACGATAAGGTGGCAGCCCAGGGAGGGGTGGCAGCCCAGGGAGGGGATATTGATAAATATCAATATTTTTTATATAATTTTGTTGTGATTTGGTAAACGGAATTGAATTGTATTAAATAATAATAATAATAATAATAATAATAATAATAATAATAATAATAATAATAATAATAATAATAATAAGAAGAAGAAGAAGAAGAAGAAGAAGAAGAAGAACATCTATGATTATTATTATTATTATTTGTTTGTGTTGTTGTGAATGCGTACCATAGATTAAATTGCTTTGAATAAATAATATAAATTTTTTATATAATTTTGTTGTGATTTGGTAAATAAACGGAATCGAACTGCATTAAATAATAATAATAATAATAATAATAATAATAATAATAATAATAATAATAATAATAATAATAATAACATCTATGATCATCATTATTATTTGCTGGTGTTGTGAATCCGTTTCATAGATTAAATTGCTTTGAATAAATAACAATATTTTTTATAGAATGTTTTTGTGATTTGGTAAACGGAATTGAATTGCATTAAATAATAATAATAATAATAATAATAATAATAATAATAATAATCACTTTTCTTTGAGCTTTGATTAAGATAGTGGTGTAAAGATTAAAATAAACATTTATAAAACAAACATGAAACTATTTAAGAAAATATTGGAAAATGTTGCAGATGTTATGTGTTTTTTTAGATAACTGTTATTTCATTTCTAAATAATAGGTTTTTTTCAGATGTGTGACTTGACCACTTGTACGTGTTTATCAGTGAGGATCTGTGTGCCAGATGGACACACCTGTCGTCACCTTTGACCTTTAACATCAGATAAAGACGTCCTCGTGTCCCGGAGGCTGCAGTCAGAGACAATGCTTCTCTCCGCCCTGGCACACAAACAATGGCCCCAACAAAGTAAGATCGATGGTGTGTTGGGGCTGTTTGTCCCGCTGGAGCGTGCTGAGCCGGCTCGACATCCTGTGTCAGACTGAGCTGAGGAGGGAAACGCCCGGGAAGGAACGGGCTGCAGGCACGGCGCTAAAAATACAGCAGGAGGGGCCCAGCATGGTGGCTCAGGGCCCCGAAGGGCCCACAATGCCAGCTTAGTCACTACAGATTTTATTTTCTCTTTCACTGCATTAAAAAGATGCTTGTTCCTTTTATGTTCAGAGTAAATTATAATGTGTTATTAAAATGAAAGTTTGTGTTTTATAGCATCAACCCCTCTTGGACTGGGTTCCCTCTGCAACCATTTATGCTCTCAGTCTAGCTAAATAAAACTCCTTTGGAGCCTGAAAGTGGGACTGCACAATGGCGCGCTGCAGCGGGGGTCTTTCTGCATGGAGTTTGCATGTTCTCCATGTGCATACAGGACTGTCTCAGAAAATTAGAATATTGTGATAAAGTTCTTTATTTTCTGTAATGCAATTAAAAAACATGAAATGTCATACATTCTGGATTCATTACAAATCAACTGAAATATCGCAAGCCTTTTATTGTTTTAATATCGGTGATTATGGCGTACAGCTGAAGAAAACTCAAAAATCCTATCTCAAAATATTAGAATATTTCCTCAGACCAAGTAAAAAAATAAATTATAACAGCAAAACAAAATCAAACATTTGAAAATGTCCATTAATGCACTCAGTACTTGGTTGGGAATCCTTTTGCACAGATTACTGCATCAATGCGGCGTGGCATGGAGGCAATCAGCCTGTGGCATTGCTGAGGTGTTATGGATGCCCAGGATGTTTCAATAGCGGCCTTTAGCTCATTTGCATTGTTGGGTCTGGTGTCTTTCAGCTTCTCTGTCTTTCAGCTTCAGCTTTCATAATTTCATTCCAGTTCACACAGTAGTATAGAAAATGCACAGTAACATAAAAGTAGCACTCTTAGGCCCAGTTTATACAGTTTATCTGCAAAAAAAGTTGATATTGGGGTGAGTTACACTTACAGGAGGCACAGTTTTAGCCACTTTATACACTATAAAAGTATATATGCCTTTTTTTTGGCTCTCGAGGGCCGGATAGTTTACCTTGAAGGGCCAGATTTGGCCCGCGGGCCTTGAGTTTGACACCTGTGCTCTATATTATCTCCGTGAGAGACCGTTTGTTTACAGGGGTGGTTCTAGACAGGGGTCAACAGGGGCCTGTGCCCCTGTAGAACTGTTCCTGGCCCCTGTTATGGCCCCTGTACTAAAGACATGATATTAAATTTCTTAAGATGATAAATGCTGACAAAGATACCGTGACCGACTGGTCATTTGGATCAGTTGTATTTTTTACGTTTATGGTTTTACCCAATAATAAAATAACAAAATAATTAAGAAATAAATATAAAAAATAACAATAATTAAAAAAATTAGCTGTTTTACATTAAGCTCCCGCCATATTGAGAAAAGATCAGGGGTCTGCAACCTGCAGTTCCAGAGCCACAATTGGCTCTTTGGCTTACTTAATATATTAAACGATGAAATGTTGACCTGTTTAGGCTTTTATTCCCAATCTTTTGTTCTGTGCCCCTGTGAAAAACACTGGCCCCACCCTGGCCCCCCTGCTCAATTTGGTCTAGAACCATCACTGTTTGTTTACATGCTGGTTTAGAAGGTGTAATTCATCGTTCACACAAAATGTCCCGGTGTAAAGTACAACCAGAATCAGACTCAGAGAATGAACCTTTAAGCGTGTTTATTAAAAGATAAACTGGTGTTGCTGGAGCAGGGAACTGACTGGAGCTCGCACAGGAATCACTTCTCAGACGCCAGGAGGTTGCACTGGCTCAGATGATTGATCCTAACAGCTCCGTCTGGTTTGATCTGGATCACTGGCAGAACGGCAGGGCAAAGACTGGCGGGGAAGTCGTAGTCAGTTTGTGGGTCCTGCACAGGGAAGCCATTCACAGGGCAGAAGTGCCCAGACGGGCTAAAACAGGTGGGTCCAGAATCCAGGCGAGAGAAACGGTAACGAGAGGCACACAGAGAGCAGAGGTTTCAGGAGGTCCAGGGTCAAAAACAAGAGGTAAGCCAGGGCAGAGACAGGGAGGCTTGGTCAGGCAGGGCAGGAGGTTGATGTCCAGAACACAGAAGCCATCAGGAGAATCCGCTAAGATAAAGGCAGGCAGGAGAAAACAGGAACGAGACTGGTCCGTGATCGGGAAGTCAAACAAGGAACACTGGATGGTCTTCTCACACGATGGCTTTCAAGAATCTGGCAGTTACCCACTGGGAGAGCCAGGTTTATATTGAGATAAGATAAGATAAGATAAGATGAGATAAGATAAGATAGACTTTATTGATCTCACAGTGGAGAAACTCACGTGTCACATCAGCTCAATGATCAAAAGAAGGAGCCAAAAGGAGGAAAAGGTGCATGAGATATATAGAGTGCGTCCACATTTATACAGTGGATCAAGAGAAAAAAGAAATAAAGCAGAGATTTAAGATGACTTATGTACATTTAAGGTGACTTATATACATATGGATTTGACGTTGTACATTAAAGTGGTACCAGGTAAGGAACAACAGTGAGGTGGTGAGATAACTATAACAGCTGAAGTCTCTTATTTAACAGGATTATCGCACAAGTTATTGCACAGGGTATTAAATAGTAATTGCACATTAGTTATTGCAGTTATAGTGCAGCATTGTAAAGTCTGATGGCAGCAAGGATGAATTTTACAAATTGCTCCTCCCAGGTGCAGCGACTCCCAGTAATTGGAGCCACCGCAGGTGTAACCACTCAGATCTTGATTACAGGTGCAGCACAGAGAGCATTGAGTGGTGTCATGCAAACAGGAGCTTTGGAATCATTTCACCTGAGTTATAGGAATAAGGTTGCACAAGGTCGGACCATGCCTTGGTCCAGGACCTTGTGCAACTCTCTCAGCCACGTCCCAGAAGATCGTGGAAACCACAGTGGGGGGTCATAGCCTAACAGGGAGCCAGCGTTCAGTCCTGTTTCCAGTTTTCAAAGACAAACGACTGCTACCAGCCACCATAGCTTCCCCCAGAACCTCGATGTGTTGCCACCATGATGATAAGCAACCATACCTTTGCTGCAAGTTTAAACCCAGTCTTGACTCTGTGATGATTACTTTTACATTATCTTCACAACCTTTAACACCCAAAGGCCTTATGGCAAAAACTTTTGGACAAGAAGTTCATCTTTTCAGATGCCAGGGACGTCACAGTATTAAAATTCTGCAAAATAATCTTTAGCAAAAACAATCTCTTTAGCCTCTCAAAGTCTATTGCAACGATTGTTGTCTGTTTGAAAAGATGCGACACGAGAAAAGGGAAAAAAAATGTATAGGTCAGACTTTATTACTACACTATTATTCTAACTTCCTGCAGCGGCCTGCTGTGCCACAATGCTAACATTATCTTCTATAACAGAGATTTGGCAGGAGCTGGTATTTATTTCTAGATCCATAGGAGGGTTCAGGTTAATATGTGATATTCTTTGCTGAAACATTTGGAGATGACAGACTCCTCAGCCATTATTTTCAGCGCTAAAAGCTTCATGTTGCCTTTTGTGAGATGATAATAGACACAACTATGCAGCATGGTCCCCGAGCAGCAGGACAAAATCAACAACCAGGTGCACAAAAACAACTCAAACAGGAAAGCCGACCCATGTTGCTATTTTTGTCCCGTATTTCAAAAGGTGTGAAGAACTTAGAAGAAGTGGTCAGGACTCTAAAGTCAACAATCCTTTCTCACGTGTCTCATTGGTTCTTGGGCCTGGAGCGCCAATTTCAACACAAGCTGAGAACAGAACCAAACGATAACTGGAGCTTAACTTACATTGATGTCCAGACTGCAGAGACTGAGGGCGTCTGCATCTCTGCTGCCCTGCTTTCTCTTCTTCTGCAACACAAAAGATTGGAAAAGGGGTTTTAAGCATGGATGCAGCACAAGCGATTTAAACCAACTTTGGTTTTGTTAATGTTTTCCTCCAAGCAGCCAAATCTTTTCATGATTGTTTGAAGTCAGGCAGCTTTCTTAAAGTTTTCTGTTGGCTAAAGCTGAGAGAGAAAAAAAATCAAACTTTTGTGTGTCCGTCTAAGGTTTGAACCGACCCTTGATTTTTCAGCTTTTGTTCTCTGAAGAGACTCTCCTGCTTCAAAAGTCCTGCTAGATTTTATGTTGTAGGCAAAGTGCATCCTTGCAGTAATAAATGATGACTGGTAAAAAACTTTATAAAAGACACTATAGTCACTTTCATGGCCACAGGTGTCTAAAATCAAGCACCAGGCATGCAGACGGCTTCTACAAACCGAACTCAAACTTGATTCTGTGATCGGATTGGGAACCAATGAGCCATGAAGAGACCTCCAAACTTCATGTGGCCTTCAGATCAACGCTTTTCCATCTGGCAATCTGATGGACCAGTCTGGGTTTGGTGGTTGCCAGGTTTTTGGCTGACTATTGCACCAAGTGTAAAATTTGGTGGAGGAAAGGTTCTGGTGGGCTTTTGGAGCTGGGCTTGGGTCCAGTGATCACTCTGGTTGCTTAATCCCAGCATCACTGCAGCTCATTGGCTGGTTGATGTGAAGAAGGTTCAAAAATCCACTCCTCCCTGTTAAAGGGGAGTTTTCCTCTCCACTGTCGCTTCATGCATGCTCAGTATGAGGGATTGCTGCAAAGCCATCAACAATGCAGACGACTGTCCACTGTGGCTCTACGCTCTTTCAGGAGGAGTGAATGCTGCTTGGAGAGACTTGATGCAACCTGCTGGGTTTCCTTAGAGAGGAAACTTTCTCACCAACCTGGAGGATCTGATGGAAGCTGACTTTGGAAAAAGCCTTGATGATGACGTGTTTCATGAATTGGTGCTATATAAATAAAATTGAGTTGAATTGAAATCAGTAAAGCGGTAAACTTGTAGGATAACGGTGAGTTTGACAATGAAGTTTCTCGTTGGGCCGGGATCTCCTGTCTGTCATACAGCAACTGCTAAGTTATAGGCCGTGGGCCAGAATCTGTAGGACGCTTCCTTAAGAAGTTTCGTATGAACTGTCAGGGGGCAACTTTCTTCCACCAGGATAAGTTGCTACACATAGCAGTGATCTCAAAACACCAATGTTCCCACGTTTTCGCTTGCACATTAATAAGTTATAGCCGATAAAAAATCTAAACTGTGGCGCTCCGGTCCAAGAGGTCACGTGATTCGATTTTTGCTGCTCAGCCAATCAGATCGCTGTATTGTCAGCTGTGCGCGTTCATCAGTTCATCATGGCTGCGCTCGTAAGATGTTTGTATGCATTTGTTTCCAGATGAAGAAAGCCCAATAATAGCATTTTCTGGCGCCAGCTGGCAGAGATCTTGATGGCAAGAAAAAAATAAATAGCCCAGACCATCCATCCATCCATCCATCCATTTTCTAACAGGCTTATCCCCGCTGGGTTTGCGAGGTGCTGGTGCCGAGCTCCAGCTGTCAATGGGTGAGACGCGTTGTATAAACTCGTTGTGCCAAACGAGTTATCCCCTTCGGAATTTGTAGAATTTTGTATTGTATTTTTGAAATCAATAAAAGTTTTAACCTCCAGCTTTGTGAAGTCTAAATATTTTAAACATCACATTCTAGTAAAATGAAATTTATTTTTTTTTAAACTCCTAATACGTTGTTCTATTTTTAAAAGAGACATATCTCGTTTTCTTAATACGGTTAATATCTCGATAAGGTTCTTGGTTGAATTAAAATCTTATTAAATCTGATAATTTTGGCTGTGCCTTTATTCAGTGTTCATTTGATCACACGTGAAATCCGCTTTATATAATCTATTCATGCGGGTTTAGCTACCAAAAAAGAAAAAAAGAGAACCAGCAGACAGCTGTGATGGACTTAGGAAGGTGGATTTTGGTTTCAGCAGACAGACATTCGACAATCTAATAACATAAAGCTAATATTTTCGTGACACATCTGGAAATGACCGTTTTCTTTCTCATAACGTATTATACTGGATGGATGGATGAACGATAATGTAACGACACCATTGCTATATTTCGTTAAGAAAAGTAAAACATCCTCATTTCCACGCCTAATAGGTTGGAAATGAGGCGGAGTTGACTAGATTCATTCTTCCAGCTGAATGCGCTCTTGGCGCAGGGAATACAAATTCTGGCGGGGATAAGTCGTTTGGCACAACGACACCTGTGCTATCCTAGCGCAGCAGGTCTTGGTGATATCACAGTAAATTGGGCAAAAGTCTGGACTATTTCTGCCCTGCGATGGACTGGTGACCTGTCCAGTTTATACAACGCCTCTCGCCCATTGACAGCTGGAGATAGGGACCGGCACCTCGCGAACGCAGGGATAAGCGTGTTAGAAAATGAATGGATGGATGGATGGATGAATGGATGGATGGATGGATGAATGGATGGATGGTCTGGGCTATTTATTTTTTTCTTGCCATCAAGATCTCTGCCAGGTGGCGCCACAAAATGCTATTATTGGGCTTTCTTCGTCTGGAAACAGACACAACAGAAACAACCATCTTACGGGCGCAGCCATGATGACGTGGTAAACTCGCTCAGCTGACAATACAGCGATCGGATTGGCTGAGCAGCAAAAATCGAATCACGTGACTTATTGGACTGGAGCGCCACAGTTTAGATTTTTTATCGGCTATAACTTCTTAATGTGCAAGTGAAAACGTGGGAACATTGGTGTTTTGAGATCACTGCTATGTGTAGCAACTTATCCCGGTGCAAGAAAGTTGCCCCCTGACAGTTCATACGAAAAGTCACCGTACAGATTCTGGCCCACGGCCTATTTCTGCAAAGATAAAATTCTGGCGCCTCTAATGGCCGAAGACACCGGATGGGTGGATGGAAAACAATGACAAATTTCTTAGAGGATCAGAGATGGCTTCTTTGCATTATGTCTGACAATCTACCGAAATATCTTTTGTTTTGGATTTCCCTTCATTGTCTGGAAACAATTTAGCAGAAATTTTTAACAAATGATAAACTAACGCTTACAGTAACACTCCTGAAAATGACTAATCTCTGTCCTGTATGTTTTTGTTAACACCCGTCTATAATAAACACAAGGAAACAGTCTCTGCTGACTCATATATCTTAACCTCATGGCAGTAACTCTCTTCAGGTTCGAGTCTTTCTTGTAACCTCAGCGATTTACCGTCAGGCACGAACGGGGCAACCCAAACAGTTCCCTTCTGCTGCCATGGCGACGAGAAGAGGAAAAAACAGCGACATAAACAGCAGGGGAGAGCAGAACAGAGGAGGAGGAGGAGAAAACAGAGGAGGAGGAGGAGAAGAAGAAGGATGTCGGGATCGGTGAGACAATCGCAGGAAGCCTGCAGGAGTGCAGATGTCGCGCAACTCTAACTCTGAAGAAATCAGATGATGTTTTTCACTCCATATATGGTCGATCTACTTCCTCCGGTAACCTCACCTGAAAGTTTTTATGGGCTTTTGAATCAAACACCTCTTATATTTGCTGAGCAGCTTTTTATGCACGTTTCCACTGGAGTGCTGATGTTTTTGTTTTGTTGAGGAGCTCCAAGTTTTTGGATGTTGGAAACCCTCTTTACCATCACCCTAATCTTTAGCTCCAATCAGATTCAAGGCAGGACTCTGGCAGGGTCCTTTCAAACGTTCAAGTCAGAAGAAACATGTTAAAAAAAATTTAACGGTTGCATTGCACTGCAAAAATGGAACTACGAGTAAGTAAAATGTTTAGAGCAGGTAAGTGAGATGATCTGCAAATAGAATGAGTGTTTTTACCACTAAAATAAGATAATTAGATATACTGCACTTCAAATAAGATGGAGGTGAGCTGTTCCTGTTTAATTGCGATATATCTTATTCCATTGGTAGATAAACTTATTTACCTGCTCAAATCAAGGACAAATACACTTATTTCAAGAACATTTTACTTACTTTTAGTTTCCTTTTTGCAGTGTAAATTTAAATCTATCAGGGCTGTGGATAAACTTCTGGCCCAAGAGAAGTTTACACTGCAAAAGGGGAACTCAAAGTAAGTGTAATGAAATGTGTGTATTTATCATTGATTTAAGCAGGCAGGTTTAAATGATCACTTAAAATAGGAAAAAATAATTTTTCCAGCTCATTCTGGGATGTTCCAAGGCATTGCCAGGCCAGATGGGGGGTATAGTCTGGCTCTGGGTCTCCTACACTGCAAAAAGAGAACTAAAAGTAAGTAAAATTTTCTAGAAATTTGTGTAATTTTTATTGATTTGAGCAGGTAAATAAGACTATTTGCCAATGGGATTAGTAGTTCTACCCCTAAAATAAGATAATGAGATATTCAGCACTTGAAAAATTATGATGGCGATGAATTTTTCCTACTTTAAATGCAAAAATCTTATTCCATTGGCAAATAATCATATTTACCTGCTCAAATCAAGAAAAAATGCACTCATTTCAAGAAAAATTTACTTAATTTTAGTTCCCTTTTTGCAGTGTAAGAGACTTTTTCACCAGGACCCCCTCGGCTCAATTCGACTCCTTTATTGGTATCTTTTGGCCGGGGTTCAAAGCTGACGGCCGATAACTGATTGCCTCTTCCGTTACAAGAATCCAACTTGGCATTTTTAAAAACTTACCATGGAGGCCGAGCGTATTCTGAGCTTTAAGGAAAATGACACTGAAGACAACACAGTTGTCCAAAAGACGAGGATGCAGACGTTTCTGTGCTTGGTGGCCGATGAGAGGCATACAAAGCAGATCACTTGAAAGGCTGACCGAGCAGCGATCCACCGTCCTACCACCAGTCTTGGATAGATAGACACTAAGATAGATAGATCTGCTCCACCAGAAGAGGAAGAGACCCTGGTCTGTAGGGGGGCAGCCCAGATTGAGAACCATGGCCTGAGACATGGAACGGACATTAGACCTGGCTTCTTCATACTCTGCTGTGAACCAACCCAGTGCAGTCTGAAGGTCAATGCCAACAGAACCACGTCGTCTGCATAAAGCAACGATAAGACCCTGATTTTTACACAAACCAGAAGAGCAACTCTGAAAAGACCTCGAGAGATACAGTCATAAGCCTTCTCCAGGTCCACAAAACACTTAGACTAGACAAGCAAATCCCCACGATTCCTTCAGGGATTAAAGATCTAGTTGTGTTGGGTGAGTCCCACACCAGAAGACATGTACCTGGTGGTCAGAAGGACTAAAGCTTCAGTCGGAGATATCCACAGAGGTCATGGAGAAGGACTTTTGGCCTTTAGTAAGTTCTGGAAAACCAACAAACTACTCGCAAGCACCATCGCAGAAGAAGCACTTTGAGGATCTCCAATAATCTGGTTTTACAACTTGGTTTGTCCAGTCGTGGCTGACATGCCTAGGGCTGGGCGATAAATCGATTTTATCGATTAATTCGAATTTACAATTCTTTAAGATTTCATTTTTGGAAAATCTGGATTTTATTTTGCCAATACACTCATTGGGTTTCCATGAAGAGAACAGCATGTGATGCTGGATATATGTTTAGGCAAAATTATTGTCAAAATATTGTTAAGTGGAAACTTTTTTTTTTTAACTTAGTTTGAAGTTCACAAGTGCAGCGAAGCCTGTTCTTAGCTCAATGTGTAATACCACTAGCAGCAAATGTTTTGTTATATTTTCATTGTTTATAACGGCACGGCTGCCAACTTGTTTTACAAGCATGTTTCACAGCTTGTTTTTAGTTGCTCTTTGAATTCAGGTCAACTCCCTGACGAAATGCTTGACATAAAAAGCAAGGTTTTAAAATTATTTCTTTATTTCTTTTTATGAAACAAAAAGGAGGAAAAAAATCGATTAATCGGATTTGGTATGATAAAATAGGAGATTTATTTTTTAATCCATATCGCCCAGCCCTAGACATGCCTGTTAATTGTTGTATGAAAGTGGAACAACACCACCACCAGATCGCTGGACCAAGTGGACCATCTGACAGCAGGTGTTGGATGTGGACTTTTACTCATATTTATGCCATTAAAACCACCGTGGAGGAAAGATCTCCCATCAGGTCAGACAGGAGAGGAAGAAGATCCCCATAAGCTCCCGGTTCTCCTTCGGTCCCTGCACACGTTCAACCTGGAGGAACAACTTAGCATGGTTCAGGAGGACATTATGTCCAAAGTCCAAAACTTTAAAACAAAAAATGTGATTCTTGGTTAAGTTTTTGGAAGACAACGTTAGAAAGAAAAAGTTTTTAAGAGGACTTCTGCTCAATAAACTGTTTTGTAGCTATTTTTTGCTCCCAGAGGCTCTGCGTTTTCTCTCGTTACTTTAAAATGAGCGAATAGAGAAACAAACCTTATTAAAATCTTTAACTATACAGAGCTTGAAAAGTAGCTAAAGGAAACTGAGAAGTAACCAACGGTGTTTTAGTAAAGAGTCGTCAAAGCTAGATTGGATGAAAGCTGAAATCCATGCCGAGAGACGTCATCTCACTGCAAAAACGGAACTTAAAATAAGTAAAAAATGTTCTTAAAATCAGTGTATTTGTCCTTGATTTGAGCAGGTAAATAAGATGATTTGCCAATGGAATAAGATTTTTGCACTTAAAATAGGAACAACTCATCTCCATCATCTTATTTCAAGTGCAGGATGTCTAATTATCTTATTTTAGGGGTCAAAATACTCATTCCATTGGCAAATAATCTTATTTACCTGCTCAAATCAAGGACAAATACACTCATTTAAAGAACATTTTACATATTTTTAGATCCATTTTGCAGTGCTGATTCCAGACTCACCCGATAGTAAACCAGGAGACAGCAGCCCATCATCAGGACCAGATTTACTCCTCTACCGCAGAACGTGTTGATCAGCTGCTCCTCTGCCTCCAGGTCACATCAGCTGTCCTCCTCCAAACACTTGCACCAACGTCTTCTCTACTCCTCTCTCCTCCTCTCTGAATCTTTCACAGTCACATTTTACTCCTCTGTCTCCCTGAAACCAAACAGGTCCTCTTCATCCAGTTTCCCTTCCAGACATCCTTCTTCTCCTCAAGCTGCTTCTTGGTCCTTCTGTCCACACCTGATTTTTCTCCTGCCTTCTGGTCCTTCAACTGCTCCCTGAGTGGATCCACAGACCCTCAGGAACAGGAACCCCCACACAATGTGTGTGTGTGTCCACTCAGTTCCCACCGGACAAACAGGAAGTGACGGCCGCCGGGGGAAGAAACAGCCGTCTATAATTAGGAGCTCCAGGAGACAGAGTGACACCAGAGGTAAAACCAGTGAGACATGAAGGGTCGAAGGATCGACCAACCTTTGAGCTTCTGCCCACTTCAGCTTACCGGCTGGATTTTAGGATTTATCCAAAGTAAAGCAACATTCTCAAAATTAATAGATTATTTTTTCCCCCATTTTCAAAAATAGTGTATTTTTATGGCCTTCAAATCTGTATACTACCTTTGCGTGCTATAAAAACCATCTCCAGCAGCATGGGACATAATTTACACGAGACAAAACGAGGGACCACGCAGGTTGACCATCTGATTTAACTTATAATATCAGGAACTGGGTTTTCTTTGTGGACGCATTTAAGAACGCTGAAGAGGCATCTTGTAGTGAAGATACTTGTTTAATAAAGAAATAGATAGATAGATAGATAGATAGATAGATAGATAGATAGATAGATAGATAGATAGATAGATAGATAGATAGATAGATAGATAGATAGATAGATAGATAGACATGTGAAAATGTAATGAAACTAAGAAGAAACAAGTCTAACAGAACTACGGAAAGAAAAGTTGCCAGAAGCTAACTAAAAGATGGCTAATTCTAACAGAACAAAAACTAAAGAACGGGAAGCTGGAGCTACTAATTCAATTCAGTTTTTTTTATTTTATTTATACAGCGCTAATACACAACATGTCATCTCAAGTGTTACAAAGTGGGCGAGAACACCATTTGCTTCAGTTTTTATAATTTTAGGTAACATTCTTGTTTGTTTGATTTAGCCATATTTTATTTACTCTGTAGTCTGAAAACTATCCCGGGTTTGTTTATCTTTTCGCATTTTCACCGATTATTTACTATAACATCTTGGTTTAAAGGAATTCACAGTTCCAGTTTGTATTTGTTGTTTGATCATTTAACTTGTGCATTTTATTTTAATGAACTTACCTTACTTATCTGCGTTTCAGGAGGAAGTGTTACCTCACTTCCTGTAATTATAGCTTCCTGTTAGAGCTGATGTCACAGGAAGGGACCAGGTGAAGAGGGGGAAAGAATAACTACTTAAATTTGATACAGTCAAATTTAGACGTTGGTTAAAATCATTCTGTGTGGATTTACTTTTACATTATTATCGCCATACTCAAAAGATGTTGCACTGACCCCTACACTGAACATGTCAGATAAATTTGACATGTTCAGTGTAGGGGTCAGTGCAGCTGAGTGACATTGATGTTAATTTTGGTTGTTTTAAGTTCAGTTCTGATCTGTTGAGCCATGTTAATCTCTGAGTTTGTTTGTTTTTTGTAAATGTTTTTTTCACCATTTTTGTTGTAAATAAACTACCTGCTACACTGGACATCATCTGCCTACTGCCTACTTTTGCCACTTTGGCCAGGCAATCTCACATCAAGGCTCTTTCCAAAGTCAGACTCCATCAGATCCTCCAGGTTGGTGAGAAAGTTTCCTCTCTAAGGAAACCCAGCAGGTTGCATCAAGTCTCTCCAAGCAGCATTCACTCCTCCTGAAAGAGCGTAGAGCCACAGTGGACAGTCGTCTGCATTGTTGATGGCTTTGCAGCAATCCCTCATACTGAGCATGCATGAAGCGACAGTGGAGAGGAAAACTCCCCTTTAACAGGGAGGAGAACCTCCAGCAGAACCAGAACCAGGCTCAGTGTGAACGCTCATCTGCCTCCACCCACTGGGGCTTAGAGAAGACAGAGCAGAGACACAGAAAGCACAGAAGCTCACATTGACCCAGGAGTACTTTCTATGTTAGAGAAGACAGAGCAGAGACACAGAAAGCACAGAAGCTCACATTGACCCAGGAGTACTTTCTATGGTAGAGAAGACAGAGCAGAGTCACAGAAAGCTCAGAAGCTCACATTGACCCAGGAGTACTTTCTACATTAGATGGTAATAGAGGATGATCTGTCTATCCTGGATGATGTCACAGCTAACAGAACGCCAGACCAGGTGTACCTTCTATGAAGAGAAAAATTACAGAACAAAAAGTGTAAAGTTAAATCCTAACAACAAACAATGCAAATTGGAGAACAGTAGAAGAACTCAGCAGAGTGAGAGAAATAGACCCTGATGTCCTCCAGCAGCCTAAGCCTATAGCAGCATAACTATAGAGATAGCTCAGGGTAACATGAGCCACTCTAACTAGAAGTTTTGTCAAAAAGTAAAGTTTTAAGCCTAGTCTTAAAAGTAGACGGGGTGTCTGCCTCACGGACCAAAACTGGGAGTTGGTTCCACAGGAGAGGAGCCTGATAGCTAAAGGATCTGCCTCCCATTCTACTTTTAGAGACTCTAGGAACCACCAGCAGACCTGCAGTCTGAGAGCGAAGTGCTCTGTTAGGAACATACGGGGTAATCAGAGCTCTGATATATGATGGAGTTTGATTATTAAGGGCTTTATATGTTAGAAGAAGAATTTTAAATTCTATTCTTCATTTAACAGGAAGCCAGTGAAGGGAAGCTAAAATTGGAGAAATATGATCCCTCTTGTTGATTTTCATCAGAACTCTTGCTGCAGCATTTTGGATCAGCTGAAGACTTTGAACTGCATTTTGTGGACTTCCTGATAGTAAAGAGTTGGGTACCAAATGCCCAAATATATAATTAACAGAAATGCTAAACAGAAAACTAAACAGAAGACAAACATGAGGATCTAAGGGGGGAACGTAACAAAAATCACCAGACTACAGAATCCATAAATAATCAAAACCTCCGGGGATCCTGACATACAATGATCTATAATTAGTCAAAATTTTATTCTAAATTTACACCCCTACAGGCTTCCTCTTTTGCATCCATGTCCAATCAGTGCTCTCTGTGCTATTTCTTTGTTTCAATCAGGTTAACTCATACCTGTCAATCAAGGTTACAGCCCTTCGGACATGCAGGCATGAATGTGAGATATAATGCAAATGGAGGAATCAGAATACAATGACGACGAGTCAGGAGAGAACGCTGCAGCAGAAGAAAATTCGTCCATTTATTCACAAAGTAATAATTTCGCGAGGCTTTCGCTGGAGGAAATAAAAAACATGGATAAAGGAACTTGGACAAAACCGACCAGCAGCCGAGGCTCCGAGGGATTTATTTTCACTGAATCAGCTTCCTGTCCCTTTCTGAGTAATTTTAAACTTTTATTATTTATTTTTAAAGCTCTTGTCTTCAAAGGCCTTGCCTCCTCTCATTTATTCAATTAATTGAACTGTTATTCACCCACAAAAGCACTAGATGGCGCCGTTTGCCACTATCTTTCACCACATACAGTTAAGCGCTTGTATGAAACAAAAAAAAAAGTTTGTTGAAGCCAGACATTGCATCTTGGAGATACAGCAGCAGCTTCCTGATGGATTCTGCAGACCAGCCAGACTTGAACCATGGAGGGAGCTGAAGATTAAGGTGATGAAAAGGAGGCCTTCCAACCTCAAATACCAGAGAAAACATGCAAAAAGCTGCTCAGAAATATTGGGAAGTGTGTGTTTAATTTTTAAGTAGAATGTAAATAAATACAAAATGTTTAATTATTTTTGCGAATTTCAATATTGCTTTATTACCTTTTAGTGGGGGTTTGTCTTGCTTCCTAACAGATCCAAACTTCTTGGTTGGATGACATATAGTTTTTAAATCCAAACCTTCCAGGGGTAGGTTTGGATTTCAATCAGTTTTGAGTCTGGACTTTGACTAGGCCAGTCTAAAATCGTACTTTCAGTACAAGACAGCATAATTCATGGTTCCATCGATTACAGCGAGCTGCCACTGCAAAAAGGGAACTAAAAGTAATTAAAATGTTCTTGAACTCAGTATATTTTTCCATTATTTGAACAGCTAAATAAGACTATGTGCCAGTGAATAATATTTTTCCACTTAAAATCAGAGTAATTCATCTCTATCCCCTTATTTAAAGTGCAGGATATCTAATTATCTTATTTTAGGGGTAAAGATACTCATCCCATTGGCAAATAAATTTATTTACCTGCTCAAATCAAGTAACAATATACTTTCAAGAAGGTTTTACTTACTTTTAGTTCCCTTTTTGCAGCGGCACAGGTTCCAAAGGAGCAGGACATTCCCAAACCACGACCCCACCACCACTGCGTCTGTCTATATGATTTTCTTTCTCTAAAAAGCTGTGGTAGTTTTACCAATCTCAGACTTAACTGTAAGTAAATGATTCTGCATCAGAGGGCACAGCAAAAACATTAGCGCTACAGGCAGTAGCTGAAGCATCCTACAGTGTCAAAATAGGGAGTGAAGACAGACTCTGAGGATGTCTAGTAGAGCCATCATAACCAGCGGCACTTGACGGAAGGTTTTTAAGAGCCTCATAACGTGCAATCACCCAGCAGGATGGGTATGTAACAGACCCGGTTCTAACACTGTAAAGGTTCTACACATTGACATCATTCACCAGGCATTACAGAATCCGGACATCTGCAGCTGCCTTCTGGAACCGCTCGCTTACAAGAAAGCAAACATTGGCTGTTTGGGAAAATGTTTCCAGGACCCATCAAACATTGATGATGTGGAAACTAGAAGAGCGACATTATTAAAGCCAACGCCGCGTTAAAACTACAGCCAACAAGCTAACAGAAACAGTTCAGCATGGGGCTGGACGATATAAAAACAAAAAGCTTATGGATAAAATAGAAATCATATTGATCAATATTGATAATTATCAACAAATTCAAAACATATATTTTAAGTGCAGCCCCTAATATTTTAAACTGTTGCTTAGCAACCTATTCTTAGATACAGAAAACACAAATCCAGATTAGAAGGAGAATATAATTGGAGCTGAGTGGCTGGAAAGTGTGGAAAAGCAGGAGCTGCGACGGGTGGAGAGAGCTGTCAATAAACCATAAGGTCACACAAATACAAGGATTTATTAATTTTAATTTGTTTAACACATAAAAATAACTTTTATTAAAGTGTCTAAAACGGAAACCATTAAAGGAGCAGCTTTCTTTCTTTAAAGGCATACTATGCAACATTTTTCAGTTAATTAATGTGTTCCATACCGATTTGGATGATTAAATGAGTCATTTCAGATCGAACAAAGGTTTTCTCGGCCGCCCTGGGGGTCTGTGAGGGAAATACCGCACTTGCAATTGCAAGAGCCCTCGGCCCGCACTCACAGGCTCAGAAGTCTCGCTTTAGGGTGAGAACTCCATGTGTTTTTGCCCTGCCATTCACTATATGCACGCAAGAAAGCAACAACAAAGAGCCGCATGTTAACGTCAAATAAACATGCAAGCATATCGAGTTTTATTATTATTATTATTATTATTATTATTATTATTATTTTTTTTTTTTTTATTTTTTATTTTATGTTGGCGAGACGCTACCGCGGCGGCCGCGGCGAGGCGGCGGCAGCGGCTGCGGCTTGGCGAGGCGGTGGCGGTAGCGTCTCGCCAACATAAAAAAAATAAAAATAATAACAATAATAATAAAGCTGGCGAGGCGGCGGCGGCGGTGGCGGCGGCGGCGGCGGCGGCTGCCGCCTCGCCAAGATAGCGCTGCGGGAAGCTTGATGTTCATACCTTCACTGTGTTAGTCATTGTTTGTACTGCCATTTTTTTCCATTTTTCGTTGCGTTCGCCTGTCTGCTAAGCTCAAAACAACCGCGCCTGGCTTGACGGAGGAACCAGAACAGCTGAGCATCTTTATGACAGTGCACTTTTACTTTCGCCCTCTGGGGGGAGCCTCGCTGGAAAATCAACCCCGGTTGCATAGTATACCTTTAAATTAAACAGTGTTTTAGCAGCATCTAGTGGCCAGAGGTGGAACTGCAGGCGCTGCTTGATCAACTAGGGCTGGACGATAGGGGAAAAAAGCATATCGATAAAATAGAAATTAAAATAAAATATAAATTATATCATATCGATAATTATTAACAAATTCAAAATATATATTTTATGTGTAGCCCCTAACATGTTATGCTGTTACTTAGCAACCTATTTTTAGATAAAGACACAAACACTGAATTCAAACTCAAATCTTTATTCAACTTACTTTTTTACCAGAACTCAAGTTTTTGACAAAGAAAAAAATAACATGCTCTCTGAACTCTTTGAAGGGGGCGGAGCTTGGTTCCTGGGTCTGCGTTGTGATTGGTTGGGAGGATGTGATCACTGTAATATTAACCTACATGAAGGAAAACTTTTATTCTATTGAACTTTTTATTGACCCTATTTTCTATCATCGAGATACGTCTATCAATCGATATATATTGTTATTGAATTATCATCCAGCCCAAATTCAGCACCCATCTACCAGCAGCTTTCTAAAAAGCAGAACGGCAAATAGAGAATATTTTTTGCAAAATTAACACTTGAAAACTATTAAACTTATGTTTATTCTATAATAATAAATGTCATTTACATCATGCTTGTAGTAATATATTATCTTAGCTGCAGTAAAGTTGCCTTTTCTGGTTTGGATAAAACCAACCAGATCATGCTATGTTTTAGTTTTACCATAATATCTTTATATTTTCTGTTAAACCAGTCCAGAACAGACGTGCGGGTTGCAGGGTCCAACTCCTGGGTTTCTTTTTTTTTTTTTGGGCACCACAGTTGATGTTTAGGATCATTAAACACGTTTTCATACCAGACAAATGTCATCTGAAGGCCACAAATAAAGACAAAAGGCAGATCTTAAATTATAATTTATTAAAGAAAGCAACTCCAACCAGGTTGATCCTATATGTGAAGCAGAAGAACTGGCCATCGAGTCTTTTCTCACCCTGGAGGTCCGCACCGCTCCTCTTATTTCTACGTCAGTCACCTTGGAAGATTATTTGATCATATCTCAATCAGTTTTGAGTCTGGACTTTGACTAGGCCAGTCTAAAACCGTTTTCTTTCAGGAGAAGAGAGCATAATTCATGGTTCCATCGATTACAGCGAGCTGCCACTGCAAAAAAAGAACTAAAAGTAAGTAAAACATTCTTGAAATTAGTATATTTTTCCTTGATTTGAGCAGGTAAATAAGATTATTTGCCTATGGGAGGAGTATTTTTACCCCTAAAATAAGATTAGATATCATGCAATTTAAATAAAGCGATAGAGTTGAATTGTTCTTATTTTAAGTGGAAAAATATTATTTGATTGGCAAATAGTCTTATTTAGCTGCTCAAATAATGGAAAAAATATACTCATTTCAGGAAAGTTTTACTTACTTTTAGTTCCCTTTTTAGAGCGGCATCAGGTACCAAAGGAACCACCGTGACCCCACCACCACTGTGTCTGTCCATATGATTTTCTGTCTCTAAAAAGCTGTGGCATATTTACCCCAGATGTAATAGGATACATCTACGTCTGTCTTCACCAAACGTCTTGGGGATCAGGAAGATTTTAGGAAAATGTTCTTTTGGGTTTTGTCCCTTTCTCCGGCTGCATCTGAAATGTTCTAATCATAGCTCCTGCTTCCTGTTCTTTGACCTTTCATGGGGTCAACAGTAAAAAACTCCATCATGGGGAGGAAAGGAGCTTCAGACTGCTGTGCTGAATCCGGACGGCCTTTCACTCCGACATCTTTAAACGACGGAATGCGCGTTCTCTTTTCACCGTGAGCTGGGCTGTGCTAAACGTCATGTCACGCTCCTTAGCGCTGATAAGGAACGTTCCTAGGCTAAACTAGCCATTAGAGGAAGCATACAGGCTCCTTTTCCTACCTCCTTCCTCACTGACGGCACTAATCATGGCGTCTGCTGACGCACTTCCGCTTTCGCTAAAGAGTCCTTACACAAAAGGGGTATTCGGATGGAGCCCAAGATGTTCCTCTGGGTTCTTCTAGATGAGCCCTTGGAGTAATTTTGGTAGGCCTTTTTTCTCCTGGAAAAGGTTCTCCGTTATTCTTTGTGTTTTTGTTTTTTTTTCCATGAGTGCACTGCAAAAACTGAACTAAAATAAGTATAACTTTCTCGAAATGAGTGTATTTGTCCAGGTTTGAGTAGGTAAATAAGATTATCTGCCAATGGAATGAGCATTTTGACCCATAAAATAAGATAATTAGACATCCTGCACTCGAAATAAGATGATGGAGATGAGTTGTTCCTATTTTAAGTGCAAAAATCTTATTCCATTGGCAGATCATCTTATTTACCTGCTCAAATCAAGGACAAATACACTCATTTCAAGAAAATGTTACTTATTTTCAGTTCAGTTTTTGCAGTGTGGATAAGGGTTCTCGCTGTGGTTCTGTTAGAAATGGTTTCATGAACCCTTCCTGGCTGAGTTTGTCCAGATCAGAACACGATACGTCACTCTCAGCCTACCTGATTGGTCTGGGTAATGAAATCACATTTATTTTCTTCCCCAACCTCGCTGCATCTGATCTGAACTTGTGATGGCTACGCTACGCTAACGTCTCATTTAATCGCCGACACTCTCTCCAGCAGGTCCTTCTGTTACTCAGCGAGTCAACGGCGAAAGCATAAAAATCGTCATCCATCAATGCAAAACACTCAAGACTTCAAAAGGCTTTAAAATGTAACCACAGTACAAAATATTGCAGGAGTAACACAGGTTATAAAAATGTGTAAAGAATACAACTGAAATTTCTATTCACAAACATAAGCAGAAAAATAAAACTCTTCTATTTATATTATATCACATTATCAGGTCTTAGTACCACTTTTTTCTTTTTTTTTTTTCACCAGTAGCGTTGAAGTTAGTTAGATATTTAACCAAGGCTTGCTTTAAAGTTTCAACACATATGACATTTATGTTGTGGGTTAAAAAAACAACAACGTTTAGATAAAAAAAAAAAGTAGCACTTCTTTAGAAACAGCTTTTAAACGGTTGAAAAGTGAAATATTTAGAGTTGAGCTGGTTCTAGTCCAGACTGTGGAGATTAACACGAACGTTGTGTCCTGATGCGGGTTGTCCTCGTACCGTTTGCTGTTCCTCCACGTCTTTTGAGTCTAAAAGCGCACAAACCCGCCGTTGGTTCTGCATCACGTACTCGAATGTCTGCTTTCAGCCTGATCGGCCGGAGCACGCCTGCAGATAAAGATAAAGGTAAACTCCTTCGACTGGGAACCAGCAGATTTATCCCAGGGGGAAGCGTTTGGCTGTGGTGGTTATACCGCCCACACGGGCCTGGAATCAGCCACAGCCAGGAGGTAGTGGTCAGACTTCAGCACCCCCGGCAGCAGATGAACAACCAAGCGGATAGGTTCCCTCTGACTACAGGCTCCTCTGTGCCTTTTAAGTCTCCTGGTTTTCGTCTACAAATCAAAGACAGCACCTCCTGAGTGTCACTTTTTTTTCTCCAACCCCTTCTCCCCCTAATCCTCGACTGGCGGGCAGCAGCTCCTACAGCGATGCTGAGTGAACGTCGCCGTGCTCCAGGTGATGATGGTGGTGCAGCTGAGCTTTGCAGGCCGTGCTGCAGCCGAGTGACGCCACCGTAGGCGGCTCCTCGTCGCCTGAAAGAAAAACATATTTACTTATTTAGAGACACCTTCCATTAACCCCCCGGCTGCGGCTCGCGGGCGGGGTTAGACGTCCGACTCCACCCTGGAGTCCTTCTCCTTCCCTCCACACGATTTGATGCAACCTACTGGGTTTCCTTAGAGAGGAAACGTTCTGACCAACCTGGAGGATCTGATGGAGTCTGACTTTGGAAAGAGCCTTGAGATGAAATGTTTCATGAATTGGTGCTATATAAATAACATTTAATTGAACTGAATGAGGGATTGCTGCAAAGCCATCAACAATGCAGACAACTGTCCACTGTGTCTCTGCTCTGTCTTCTCTAACATAGAAAGTACTCCTGGGTCAATGTGAGCTTCTGTGCTTTCTGTGTCTCTGCTCTGTCTTCTCTAACATAGAAAGTACTCCTGGGTCAATGTGAGCTTCTGAGCTTTCTGTGTCTCTGCTCTGTCTTCTCTAAGCCCCAGTGGGTGGAGGCAGATGACCGTTCACACTGAGCCTGGTTCTGCTGGAGGTTCACCTCCTTGTTAAAGGGGAGTTTTCCTCTCCACTGTCGCTTCATGCATGCTCAGTATGAGGGATTGCTGCAAAGCCATCAACAATGCAGACGACTGTCCACTGTGGCTCTACGCTCTTTCAGGAGGAGTGAATGCTGCTTGGAGAGACTTGATGCAACCTGCTGGGTTTCCTTAGAGAGGAAACTTTCTCACCAACCTGGAGGATCTGATGGAGTCTGACTTTGGAAAGAACCTTGAGATGACGTGATGTAAATTGCCGCTATACAAATAAAATAAAATAGAATTGAAGGTCCAGTTCAAGTCAGATCTAACTTAGGTGACCCAAACACTAGACTCAGTCAAACCACCAGACTGATGAGACGATTTCATGAGATCTGCCATTGTTCTCCTCTTTTATATTAATATAAAATATTCAATAGCTTCCAGGTCATGTGATCAGAAGACTTGAAATCAGCACCGAATTGTGTTTCTATCCTGGACTAATTTCTAAAAAAAAAAAAAAAAAAAAAAAACGGAGAGCAGGACTGTCAAACATCCAACTAAAAACTGACTTCACTTCAGGAGAAACTGTGGAGGGAAGGAGAAGGACCTGAGGGTGGCGTCGGATGTCACTGTTAAAAAAAATTAAAAAAGGAAAACAGAGCCATTTTTCTTTAAGACTACCAAAGTGATATTTAAATTGTAAACAGATTTCTATAAGAGAGCATGTTTCTTTTTAATATTTCACTTGACTGATTTTAATATTTCACAATATATGACACTAAAAGTACCATAAGTATTTTTTTTTACATCTATTTTTCTTGTAAACAGGATGGAAACCATGTGCTTTTTTTCCTTCAAATCAAATTACTACAAACTTTATATAGAATAAAATCTATCCATTCTCTATTTGCAACCCTTTTATACTTTTATTTATTTTAAAACCTAAAAATAGAAATAAAAAAATTTGGTTATTTAAAGGCGACAGTAGCAACGTTTGTGGCTCTGAACAGCCGAGGGGATAAAACGTTAAATAACGTTAAAAAACGTTAAAATGTTAAATAACGTTAAATAAAGGTTGCAAAGCCTTGCTGGAAAACTGATGTTCACAAGTCGTCTCCATCCATCCTGACTGAGTTTGAGCTATTTTGCAAAGAATGGACAAAACCTACAGCACTTGAACACACACACCGCACTTTTCAGATTTGTAATCGTAAAACATGTCAAAAACTGTCAATTCTTTTGCTTTCGCTTTACAAGAACGGACTACTTGGCGTTGATTTATCACATAAAACACCAATTAAATACACATTTGTGGTTCCTGAAGGTTTTCTTAAAGGTTTCCTTTAGACTCGGCGAGCTTCTCGGCTCATTTTCTGGCCTTTTCTCAGCTTATTAAAGGAAAAATTATAAAGAAACTTACAATAAAAAGGTCATATTTTTGCAAATACAGTCAATACACAAGGCGCTGCAGCTTTACCGAGCCCAGACGACGACGACTCGCTGTCTGCCAATGAGGAGCAGTCCGCCTGGTCATGTGACAGTCCCTCCATCAGGGGAATGGACAGCTCTGACGAAGGAACAGACGAATCGTATATCCCAGAGTCACGAGGAGGCGGGACCTCCGGACCGCCGGGGCCGCCCTCCTCCGTGTGACGCGGAGCAGCGCACAGCTCGTCCTGGAGGACACAGGGAGCCGAGGAAGAGGAGGAAGACTCTTCAGGCAAAGCCTCGGACGCCCCGGCGGACAGTCTGCGGAGAAAAAAGGAAATGCGTTGAACTGATGTGGGGGGGCAGTGGGTGTTAGGGCTGGGCGATATGGATTAAAAAATAAATCTCTGATTTTATCCAAATACCAAATCCGATTAATCGATTTTTTCCTCCTTTTTGTTTCATAAAAAGAAATTAAAGAAATTATTTTAAAACCTTGCTTTTTATGTCAAGCATTTCGTCAGGGAGTTGACCTGAATTCAAAGTGCAACTAAAAACAAGCTGTGAAACATGCTTGTAAAACAAGATGGCAGCCGTGCCATTATAAACAATGAAAATATAACAAAACATTTGCTGCTAGTGGTATTACACATTGAGATAAGAACAGGCTTAACTGCACTTGTGAACTTTCAACTAAGTTAAAAAAAAAGTAAATAAGTGAATGAAGTACCTCGCATTATGGTAAAAAAAAGTTTCCACTTAACAATATGTTGACAATATATTGCCTAAACATATATTCAGCATCACATGCTGTTCTCTTCATGGAAACCCAATGAGTGTATTGGCAAAATAAAATCCAGATTTTCCAAAAATGAAATCTTAAAGAATTGTAAATTCGAATCAATCGATTAAATCGATTTATCGCCCAGCCCTACAGGGTGTGTCAGATTAACTTTTAATAATCACCTAAATGCAGCGTGGTCACATTTAAACCAATGTAGTAGGACTGGACGATAATTCAATAACAATTTATATCGATAGATAAGACGTATATCGATGATAGAAAATAGGGTCAATAAAAATTTTTTCCTTCCTTTTGCATTCTACACTGCAAAAACTAATCTAAAAATTAGTAAAATGTTCTTAAAGTTAGTGTATTTATCCTTGATTGGAGCAGGTAAATAAGTTTATCTGCCAATGGAATTAATATTTTGACCCCTAAAATAAGATAAGTAGACACCCTGCACTTGAAATAAGATGATTGAGAGGAATTGTTCCTATTTTAAGTGCAAAAATCTTATTCCATTGGCAAATCATCTTATTTACCTGCTCAAATCACGGACAAATATACTAATTTTAAGAAAAATTTACTTATTTTTAGTTCTGTTTTTGCATTCTGGACATGTAGGTTAATATTACAGTCATTACATCCTTCCAACCAATCACAACGCAGACCCAGGAACCAAGCTCCGCCCCCTTTGAAGAGTTCAGAGAGCACACGTTCTTTTTTAAACTTGCAGTTTTGGTAAAAAGTTCAATTCAATTCAATTCAATTTTATTTATATAGCGCCAAATCATGAAACATGTCATCTCAAGGCACTTTACAAAGTCAAGTTCAATCATATTATACAGATTGGGTCAGATTATACAGATTGGTCAAAAATGTCCTATATAAGGAAACCAGTTGATTGCATCAAAGTCCCGACAAGCAGCATTCACTCCTGGGGAACCGTAGAGCCACAGGAAGAGTCATCTGCATTGTACATGGCTTTGCTGCAATCCCTCATACTGAGCAAGCATGAAGCGACAGTGGGAAGAAAAACCACCCATTAACGGGAAAAAAAACCTCCGGCAGAACCGGGCTCAGTATGAACGGTCATCTGCCTCGACCGACTGGGGTTACAGAAGACAGAGCAGAGACACAACAAGAGAGACAAAAAAGCCCAGAAGCACACATTGATCTAGTGATCAATGTGTCGAAAAAGTTGGTTGAGTAAAGGGTTGAGATTGAATTCAGTGTTTGTGTCTTTATCTAAAAATACGTCGTTAAGCAACAGCAGGGCTGCATTTACAATAAATATATTTTTAATTTGTTGATAATTATTGATATCGATCAATATGATTTCTATTTTAATCAATATGCTTTTTCTTTTCCATGTCGTCCAGCCCTACAGCGTAGTGTTTTTACCTTGATGTGGATCCTGGGATGGACAAAGAGCAGTGGGGCAGCTCCGGACTGGGACAGACGTTTGGACTGCGGCTGGAGCCGGGGGCCAGCAGGAGCACGTTCCTCCTCGGCACGCCGTCCACTTCCTCCAGCGACGGCGCCCTCACCAGCACCTCGTTCAGCACCAGGCCGGACTCTAAGCGCCGCTCCGGCTGAGGCCCCGAGGAGCAGCCGGGCTCCGGAGGAGGAGCGCTCTGAGCGTCTTTGGCGGACGAGTCGGACGGACGTCCTGCAGGAGACGGCTGCTTTTCGAACCAGTCCGGGTTCTGGCTGATGTGCTGGTGCATGTTGCAGATGGATACGTAGAGAGAGCGTCCCGATTTGCTCCGGAAGTAGTTCCTGCGGGAGATGTTGATGGGCGGCTGCTCGGGATCGGCCAGGGCGGACTGGCTGGAATGGAGCCGGCCGTAGAGCTGCGGCAGCTGATCCATGAGCTTCAGCCTAAACCCAGGAAAGAGGAAACAGCGTCACTTCTCGCTTCTCAACGCACGCTCAACCCCCCGCTGCCGTTAGCAATGTTTGTACCTGGGAGCCAGACTCAGCACGGTGGGGATGTCGCCTTCGGTGGAATAGTCGAAGTACACGGCCATGAAGCGGCTCAGCTCCTGGTCCCCGCCGTCCTCGCTCTGCTTGGCCAGCCGCAGCTTCTCCGCGATCATTGCCACAGCCACGACGAACAGATCGCCGTGCGAGCCGCCAGCCAGGGAACCGCCGCCGCCGCCGCCATTACCGCGCCGACTGACCGGCGTCTTCCCTCTGCGACTCTTCTTCTCCACGTGATATCTGAGAAGAAAGGGTCCAGATTAGAAGGAGAATGTGAACCGTAAGGTCACACAATTACAAAGATTTGTTAATAATATCATTTGTTTAACATATAGAAATAGCTTTTATTAAAGTGTCTAAAACAGAACTATTGAAGGAGCAGCTTTCTTTCTTTAAATCAAACTGTGTTTTAGCAGCATCTAGTGGCCAGAGGTGGAACTGCAGGCGCTGCTTCACACCTGATTTCAGCTCAGAATCAGAATCAAGTTTATTGCCAAGTAGGTTTGCACTTACAAGGAAATTGACTTGGTGTTGATGGTGCAGACAAAAAAATGAAATAAAATGGATAAATATACAGAAGCTATATACACTCAGTAAACTGTGTGTTAATGTAACGCAGAAGCTTATAAGTCCGCTTGTAAGCTTGTAAGCTGATGGCTGACTAAGGCTGGACGACAGAAAAAAAAAGTATATAGATGAAATAGAAATCATATTGATCGATATCAACATTTAAAATTATTATCAACAAATTCAAAACATATATTTTAAGTGCAGACCTGGCCATTTTATGCTGTTGCTTAGCGACCTATTTTTAGATAAAGAACTTACCAACACTGAATTCAAAGTCAACCCTTTATTCAACCAACTTTTTACCAAAACTGCAAGTTTTTAAAAAAAGAAACAAGAACGTGTGCTGAACTCTGTGAAGGGGGAGGAGCTTCCTGGGTCAGCATTGTGATTGGTTGGGAGGATGTAACGATGTAATATTAACCTACAGGACTGGAATGCAATAGGAAGGATTAACACTGTTAATCTATTGAACTCTTTATTGACCCTTTTTTCTATCATCAATATACGTCTATCTATCGATTGATATATATTATTATTGAATTATCGTCCTGCCCTATGATTAGCAGAGGTGGAAAACACCGCTTTAAGGTACCTCATAAATAAATTTAGATTAATAAAGTGAGTGGTACCGTAGGCCTTTCGAACAGACGGTGATGATGAGGTTAGCTTCATCCAGCTGTCGGCTCAGCCACGACATCTGACCCTCTTTGCACATCTCCAGATGTTCCCACAGGTCCAGCACCACCTGGGTCCAGCCATACAAGGAGCATAACAAATTTCACATTTTATATTTTACGTTGTTTTGGTTTTTTCGGGACCTCGTCGGCCTCACCTCACAGCCACAGAAGTCCTGCAGGAAGTAGGCAAAGCTCTGGATGACGCTGGTGTGCTTGGAGCAGTCTCTGTTGGAGTAGCAGATGAAGACTTTGGGGCGTGGCCACGGCCGCTCGCTGTTCAGCGCTGCACTCTGATTGGGCGACTCGCTGCTCTCTTCGTCCAGCTGACTGTATATGTTTTCTGGGAGCAGACGCAAATCACAATTAATTCACCCACTGATTCATCCTTCCTTATCATATCTTACTGATATATTTAATTGCAATCAAGACAAGAAAGGTCAGAGACTGCTGGGATGCAAAATTTGGTACAATATTATTTTTTATAAACGTCATCCATCCATGGTTTGCATTTCGATGATGTTTCTGACAAGCTGAATGAAGAACTGCCCACACATGATGTATTATATCAGTGGCTGACATGCTGTTTGTGGGGATGTTGTATAATGTTGAAGAAAGACAGAGAAATACGGTAAAATCAATAATGTAATTGCAATTTTCAGCATTTCCTAATATTACGCAGCCCTGTTCCCAATTTTATTAACAGCAGCCAACTGGTCTAAAAACACCTAAAACACAAGAGTTATTTGAATCTAGGGTTAAAAGCAAATCCTCTGTGTCTAATCTGACTTTTAATTAGTATTGCTTCTATAAATACATATTCTGGCAATGTCTAATAATCTCACATATAAAAATGAAAGTTTTCTTAGAACGTAGAATTAGTAGTTCATAAAAACATGAAGACAAGCCGTCGGTGGAGGAGGAGTGTAAACAAGCAAAGACAACCGTAGATCATTTTATTTGCTGTTTTCTGTTTAAATGGAGGACCATTTATACTCTTTGCTCTGTGAGAGGGAAGAGAAAGTAACCAAGAAAAGAAAAAGTAGTAATAACCGAGAGAAATGAGAGTCTATATCAGTGCAGCTATTATTACCAGGTGGAGATAATTCATGAGGGAGCGGGGATTTAAAACGGAAGCAGAGGTTGCAGGTTTTCTGCTGGACAGGAAAGTTAATTCAATATAACAGTGAAGTATATATTGGTAACGAGACCGGGTCTCTTTACCTGTGTTTAGTCGCTTTTTTAGACCCCAAATAAGCGACTTCACGTTCAGGAACGAGCCCAAAAAACTGTGACTTTAGAAAAAAACAAGCAGACTTGGCAACAATGCCAAAAAACCATTTTACACGATGACCGTAGCTATTAGCTGTTAGCAGTGGCTAAGGCATGGGGGACATATTGACATCATCATGTCTATGATACCCCGCGGCTTCCGTAGTCATTTGTAATTCATACGTCGCACCACTAGATGGTGCTCCAGGCTGAAAATCTTCCACACTGGGGTCTTAAAAAAACTTGGAAAAGAGCGGTTTTCCTGCTACAGCGGGGTTTTAAAACTGGACTGAAATGTAAAAATACCATCAGAACCAAGAGCCAATTGCAGTCGCTCATAAGCAACGTTCTCCACCACTTTAGAAACAAGATGGCACACTCGGCTCCTCTGAATTTCATCTGTTGCCCTCACCTTGCTGCTTCTTGCGACACACTACAGTGAAGAGCGTGGCGAAGGCGGACATGATGACCAGCGGCACGGTGATGGCCATGGCACGGATAGGCCCCGCCCATGGGGAGTGCACTGATGGATAAAGCAAACACACCCACAATAAGACATCTGAACTTCATAGCATGCTGATTTCTATTCCTGTACACTTCCCCTTTAATAAAAGTTAGTTTTTAACCACAATTCTTGCTCTACAATACTGATGAAAGTACTGCTCTGCAACTACATATTGCTTATTTAGACAATAATACTGATGATAAACAGAAATATTAGAGTATAAACATTGCAACATATTGCAGAATTAATCTTGAGAAGACTTTTTGAATTAAAACAGCGACGGTATGCTGTCCAAAGATGCAACGTAGCTCCCTGCGTCTTTAATTTGGTCTTACCCTGGCTGACGTGGTACTGAATTTGCCTCCTGGTCGTGTTACTGTTGTCTCTAACCTGAGAAAGAAAGCCAAACGTACAAAAAAAAAAAAAAGAAGTTTTTAGTTTTTAAATCATGCACACGTCAAGCAAGAACTAGGAGATCGATGCGTCCTCGTACCTCTACAACGTAGGTTCCTTGAGTGACGTCCTGGAGGATGCAAGTTGTCCTAGCCTGGTTCAGATCCTGCAGACATATTCAATTCAATTTTATTAATACAGCACTAATTTGAAACATATTATCTCAAGGCTCTTTCCAAAGTCAGACTCCATCAGATCCTCCAGGTTGGTGAGAAAGTTTCCTCTCTAAGGAAACCCAGCAGGTTGCATCAAGTCTCTCCAAGCAGCATTCACTCCTCCTGAAAGAGCGTAGAGCCACAGTGGACAGTCGTCTGCATTGTTGATGGCTTTGCAGCAATCCCTCATACTGAGCATGCATGAAGCGACAGTGGAGAGGAAAACTCCCCTTTAACAGGGAGGAGAACCTCCAGCAGAACCAGAACCAGGCTCAGTGTGAACGCTCATCTGCCTCCACCCACTGGGGCTTAGAGAAGACAGAGCAGAGACACAGAAAGCTCAGAAGCTCACATTGACCCAGGAGTACTTTCTATGTTAGAGAAGACAGAGCAGAGACACAGAAAGCACAGAAGCTCACATTGACCCAGGAGCACTTTCTATGTTAGAGAAGACAGAGCAGAGACACAGAAAGCACAGAAGCTCACATTGACCAAGGAGTACTTTCTATGTTAGAGAAGACAGAGCAGAGACACAGAAAGCACAGAAGCTCACATTGACCCAGGAGTACTTTCTATGTTAGAGAAGACAGAGCAGAGACACAACAAGAGACAAAAACATGAACAACTAAACAGTATAAATACCTTATTAACGAGGGCCAATTAAACGAACAGCCACGTTTATGAATGGTATTCACTTTTATTTTTTTATTGTCTGGAGCAGAAACGATCTTTGCAAAGGAACAAACTTTTGATTTTGTTTGCTTGGGAGATTTCCAGCTTCTCCTCCAGCCCAAAAAGTCTTTTAACAGCTGAACGGCAACATAAAAACACGATCAAGTAAGTTGGGGTCAATCTGAACTTCAAATGTGCCCGTTTTCCTCAGGGTTTCTCACAGGAACGAGATGCATTTCTAAGACGGACTGAGCGAAGACGCCCCATGTTGTCCCCATGTGTGTGACTCACGGCGCTGTCTGAGAGTACAAAGAGATTACGGGCGCGAGCTTGTTGGACAGACATCAAACAAGACGCAGCCGGGAGGTGGCTGTAAAAAAAGGCTGCTCACTCCACCTTCCAGCGTGGACATAAAAAGAGCAGACGCCTTATGTGCTCAGATAGTTCGGTCACATTATAGTCTCTCAAACCACACAGAAAAAAAAAAACATTTATTGGCATCTTAAATGGATAAACTATAAAACAAAGGACTGGAAAGTCAGCTGTCGTTAATAAACGTAATAAATAACATGCAATAGCTGTGGAAGAAGTAGGAAAATTTACCCACTGCGTTGAATTCTGGGATTTTAGCTCCTTTATATTCAATAATGATATATATATATATATATATATATATATATATATATATATATATATATATATATATATATATATATATATATATATCGATCAATAGACGTGTGGTTCAGTAGGAAAAAAATGGTCAAAAAAGAGTTCAATAGAGGAATATAACAGTTTTTCCTTTCTTTTTGCATTCTAGCCCAGAATGTAAGTTAATACTACAGGCGTTACTTCCTCTTAACCAATCACAGGAAAGCTCCTTCACCAAGCTTTAAAGATTCTTTATTGTCATTGCGCGTTACTGTAGTCAAATTTATTTTAAGAGTACAAATAATGAAGGCAAACAAACAAGCAGGCGATGAACAAGGATTACGGTGTTTTTCTTTCCTTCAGTGTAGCGTTCAATAGAGATTAAAAAATAAAAAGATGATTCAAAAGTTTGTATGAACTAGTTGACCTTCATGAGTCACAGATAACAGATAATGAGGTAATAAGGTGCTTATTGTCAGAGTTTAGAGAGCACATGTTCTTTTTTCGCTTTTTTTTCTACACTTACAGTTTTGATAAAAAAGTTGGTTCAAGTCAGTGTTTTTTATTTAAAAATTGATAATCAAGAAACAGCAGAAAAATGGCCAGGGCTGCATTTAAAATAAAAGTTTTGAATTCCTTTTGGTAATTATCGATATCGATCAATATGATTTCTATTTTATCGATATGATTTTCTTTCTATATTATCCAGCTCTAGTTTAGCTGATGTCTTATCACAGTTAAGCCCAAAGTTAGATTAGTCTGGAGTGTTACACTTAAGTTAAACACGTCATCATATATCTTTGTGCATGTTAGGTTAGTGCTGTAAGTCATATATTTGCTGTTTTTGGCAAATATTAACTTAATTTGGCCTACAAGCATCCTTGTGTCCCATTTATTTATCCTCCATCTAGTAAATGGCAGATTTGGTGCATCTTTGCTTCATTTATTCAACCTTAGTTTTGTACATTTAACTATATCTGCACATAACTCAGGGCAATTAGCTTACTTTAGCTACTTCTCTTGATTTAATGTTTTTAGGTTTGCCTTACTCTGATAATATGCAGTTATAAAGATTTGCTTTATTGTAAAAATAAAACCTCTAATACGACGGCGTATTAGGGACATTGTAGATAAAGGAAAAAAAGAAAAGAAAGAGTAAGTTTCTGCCAAAAACAACACAGATTAATTTCACATACTCCAAGAAAGATCTTGGAAATTTTCTAAGGTTAAAAAGTCACAAATCTCGGCCTAAAAACTCAGAAGTTTTGAGATTAATTTCACATATTTTGAAGAGAAATTCGAAAAATCTCAAACGTGGAAAGGTCGCAAATTTGTGGAAGAAAAACCCTCAAAGATTTTCATCATTAAAGGCAGATATTTACAACATTTAAACTAAGACATTTTCCGGCATTGTTGAGTCAGAAATATGCAAAAACAAAATTTATCAGAAGAAAAACTCCAAAATTTGCTGAAATTTTAAAAGCATTTGATTCCGACAAATAATACCAGAAGGCCTCTGAGATTTAAGTGGCAAATTAACGAGATGCGCTATTAGATGTTTCCCAAAGTCTGCATATAACTCAGAGCAATTAGCTTACTTTAGCTACTTCTCTTGATTAAATGTTTTTTTTTTTTGGCTTTGTCTTCCTCTGATAATATGCAGGTAATTTATCAGAGAGAAGTGGACAGCTTGCTTCCTGGTACGGTGTCTAAAAACCAACGACATGTAACCTTAAATCAACCTTAAAACCACATTTTCACCGTGCGGAGACAAACAGCAGAGGCGGCGGCGGTCTTACTGGTCTGCAGCGCTGCACTCTGAAGAGGCCGTCCTGCCGCAGCCTGTAGTACAGATAATAAAACTGGAAGCTGAAGGAGGCGGGAGCCAAATCGAACGCCACGTGAAGGTCCGATCCGTGCTGAGACACGTTCAGGGTCTTCGGCTTCCAGACTGAAGAGACACAACCAGAAATAAATACAAATACGCCGGATGGGTGCCGGCATGCGTCGATATGAGACAGAAACATTAAACATGCATGAATGTTTAAAGACATTTCTGTTCAATCTTCCATCAGGTTACATGAGATTAAAGCTGCTGTGTCGCCTTTTTTTTTTTTCACCACAAAACAAATATAATTGATATGGTCACATATCTCCAGGCTTCGTTGAGTTTAGAGGGGCAAAGTATTTCTAAAACTTAGAAAAACTTTAAAAATCACAGTCGAAACACTCGTTATTACCATATACGGGCGCTGACGTGACGCGGTAAACTTTGCCAGAGCAAGGGGAGGTGTGTTTTTTTTAATGTATTTTCTTATAATTTCTCCTAAAGCAGCAAACAAAACACAGAAGTGTTGTTGTTTTTATGTTTTTTTTTTTTTTTGCAGAAATACACCCAGTCATAAGGACAGTTTCTGAAAGACGGCACGCTCTGGAGAAAGCAGGAGCAGTTCGAGTCCCAGCGAAAGCATCGACCTCATTTATTTATTTTATGAGGTGAAAATACCAGGATGAAACGTTAGTCAGGGTTCGTGCTAGCAGCCTACAGTTCGCCGTCTCTTAGCTGCTTACAGGAAGCCGGATTATCTAACTCCTGTCTTCCCTCCGCTGGCTTCCTGTTTGTTTCCGGATGGATTTTAGTGTTTCATCGCTCGGTCCTCAGGTTTCTCGTGAACACTTGTTGACCCAGATTCCCCAAGGCCGGGTTAAAGCAGAGCTCCAGTTTTACTTTTTAAACTATAAAAAAAAACATTTTAGACACTCATTTATTTTCTGTTGCCTTTGGTTCCTGCTGACATCTTTTTTTTGTTGTTGTTGGGATAATTTAATTTGTGCCTTGCTTTGCTATTTTTTTAACACATTGGGATATTTATTGTTTTATGTGAAGTATCTATGCATTTGACCCTTTGGTCAATGTATGCCGTTTTATTTATTTTTTATTTTAATTTTATTTTTTAATGTCTGTCAGTGTACCAATAACAATTTTTGTCTTAATGCCAAAGAAAGCCCAAAATGTTTTACTTTCACATGTCGAGCCTGGCTGCTTTCGCCATATTGCTGCGCTTGATTTATATATGCAAGAAGCTTTATTAGATTTTATTCTGGAACTATTTCATGTTAAATGGACACAAAATGTATGACATTCTAAACAAGCTACCTTATTTTTCAGACCATAAGGCGCACTAAATATTCTTCCCACGTGTGTAATATCATTCCGCCCCTCTATCAGTCTCTGCTTAACGTAACTTTTATATTGAATTAACTTACTAGGTTTATTGTTGCTAGCGCTTTCTCCAGGCTGCCTTACATTAATGCACTTCTAGTTTAGACATTACAGTCAGGCAATCTTGTAGACAGCTCAGGGGTCCTATCAGGTAGTGACACAGTGTACCGTAATGCTCCTAATATCCATTTAGTGGAGCGACTTTGTTGCTAACCAAAGTCATACTTACACATTTTAACAGATTTCTGAGCGCAATGTACCACATAAAATCAGTCAGTAAGCACAACGTGATCATAGATAAGAAAGAAAGAAAGAAAATGTGTATGTTAAAGCAACAAAATGGAGTTTTGAGCGCTAATTCCTAATAATAATAATAATTAATAAATAATAATTATTGCTAATAATTCCTAATGTATTTAACACTAAGAAAGGCTGTTTAAAAAATACTATCAGCATGAGGAAAGATTTTACCGCTGCTAAGGGGTTACACAGCCGGGTTTTTGAGAAGGGCAGTCCGCACAGAGCATCAATACACGCTGAGTGCTGTATATTGACACGGAAAATCGATTAATATATGTCAAATTAGGCTAATATGTGGGTCAGACGTTAAACGTTTAGACTAAACTGGAGCATCAACACGTAGCGAGTGTCATAATTGTATTCTGAGACCAAAAAAAACCAACACAAATATGTTGAAAAGAGGTTCATGATGGTAAGATTAAGGTGTTTAATAAAAGAACCGTCCTTCTCTGATAAAAAATATTTCACGTTCACTGTAATATTTTTTATATCAACAGTTATATTAACTCATAGATTGATAAATCTACTATAGTTTGCATCAGTTAATGCAACCAGATCTTCAGTCCGTGTATGGCTTTGCTTATAACGAGCACAACGAGACACTTACATGGTTTGCACACCAGGTTGTCCGACCCGAGGAGGACTTCACAAGCTGTTAAAGGAAAAACACACAAATATTTGCTTTACTGTAAAAAAATAAAACCGTCTCCCTTCTCCCCAGTCTAATATGACGGTGTAATAGGGCCATTGTAGATAAAAGGAAGAAAAAGAAAGAGTAAGATTCTGCCAAAACAACTCAGAAATGTTCAGATTAATCTCACTTATTTTCAGGAAAGATCTTGGAAATTTTATAAGGTTGAAAAAACATCACAAATATCTGCCTAAAAACTCTGAAGTTTTGAGATTATTTGCATATATTTTCAAGGGAAAACTCAGAAAATCTCAGATGCTGAAAGGTCACAAATTTGTGGGGGGAAAAAAACTTGATAATTTTCATTATTAAAGGCACATATTTTCAACATTTAAACAAAAATATTTTCCTACATTGTTGAGTCAGAAATATGCAAGAACTAAACTCTGAAATTTGCTGAGATTTTAAAAGCAGATATTTCCAATAATGATTTAAGTGGCAGATTAACAAAATGCGCTTCAGAATCAGAATCAGAATGAAGTTTAATCGCCAAGTAGGTTTGCACTTACAAGGAATTTGACTTCTGGATGTTTCCCAAAGTCTGCGGTCACTACATGTTGAAAACATGTTCAATTAATCTTAAAATTTCAGATTTTTTGGGGGGAAATTTACTTTTTTTTTTTTCTTTTCTCTACAATAGCCCTAATACGCCGTCGTCGTCTAACTGAGACACTTTGAATGTTTTTTTTAAATCACATCGTAACTCATCAAGCGTTTCCGGATGGGACTTACAGTTGGTCCGCAGGAAAGATGGAGGGAAGAAGCTTTCGTTCATCAGAGAGGGGAAAGGAACGACACGAACCATGTAGTCGGTGTCAAAGGACAAACCGCTGAACGGCTGACTGCTCAGCTTCTGTACGAGGAGAAAAACAGATTATTAAACCGAACGGTCAACGGAAAGAGAGGAAGAGTCGGTAACCCTCTAAAGAAGTTTACATTAGTAAAATAGTTTTCGGACCATAAAGTGCACCGGATTATAAGGCGCATTAAATATTCTTCCCAAGTATGTAATATCACTCCTTCATGTCCACAGCTCTCTATCCGTCTCTGTCAGGAGGACAGAGTAGCTGGACTATACTGCCCTGTTTCTAACATAGGGCCAAAATAAACGTAACTTTTATATTGAATTAACTTATCGGTACTAGGTTTATTGCACTTCTAGTTTAGACATTACAGTCAGGCAGTCTGGTAGACGGCTCAGGGGTCCTATCAGGTAGTGACACAGTGTACTGTAATGCTCCTAATATCCATTTAGAGGAGCGACTTTGATTTATATATGCAAGAAGCTTTATTAGATTTTATTCTGGGACTATTTCATGTTAAATGGACACAAAATGAATGCCGTTTTAAACAAGCTACCGTATTTTTCAGACCATAAGGCACACTAAATATTCTTCCCACGTGTGTAATATCACTCCGCCCCTCTAACAGTCTCTGCTTAACGTAACTTTTATATTGAATTAACTTACTAGGTTTATTGCACTTCTAGTTTAGACATTCCAGTCAGGCAGTCTGGTAGACAGCTCAGGGGTCCTATCAGGTAGTGACACAGTGTACCGTAATGCTCCTAATATCCATTTAGAGGAGCGGCTTTGTTGCTAACCAAAGTGATACTTGCACATTTTAACAGATTTATGAGCGCATTGTACCACATAAAATCAGTCAGTAAGCACAATGGTGATCATATATAAGGGGTAACATCAATTTTGGAGAAAACTTAAGGATTTTAGGTGCCCGTTATAGTCCGAAAACTTGGGTACTATTGTACAAAAGTCTCGTTTGTTTACATTTTCATTCTAAGGACCCAAACTTTTCTGTAACATGTAAATGGAGCTTTAATTCACTTCATATTGTTTTGGACCTTAAGCTGTCCGGACAGAACCGCTCGTCCTACCGTGCTCCTGTAGGAGTAGTTGAGCTGCCGTGGGTCTTTGAGGATGAGGTGCTGACACTGTTTCCCGTCTGGATTCTTGTCCTCCAGGTAAACTCTGAAGCCTTTAATGTGTTCGATTCCTGCAGAGATGCAGCAGAAACTTCAGTTTCATCCGTCCCTCTACTTTCTGCCTCCTACACTCCTGAATGTCCTTTAGAGCTTGCCAAATTCACAACAAACGTTGTCTCAAGACGCTTTGCAAGACAAACCGATTCAATTCACACCTAGAAAGATGTAAACAAATCACTCCCATTCAATTCAATCACAAATAAAGATTAAAATTCAATTTTAAAAAAAGCCCGTTACTATATCATGTATTCAAATTCACTTTATGAAGCCAATTGGTGGAAAGTTGTCTAAATAACTTTGCAGTAATCCTTTCTCCTAAGCAAGCATGGGGGGACAGTGGTAAGGAACCACTTCGTTTTAACAGAAGCAAACCTGAACCTGGCTCAAGACGAGCAGAAACCTGATGGTGACCCGCCGAGGAAATAAAAACTAAACACCAAAATCCCCTGCATTGAAAGGCCAAACTGACTCTGGGTTTAGAATAAGCGCTTTAAGAGAACATTTTGTTTTCTATAGAAATATAACTGAAACAACCTCAACAGATAGTGTTGCAGTTTTCTTCAATAATTCGGCTGTATGTTTTCTGACAGCAACAACAAAGAAACACCCAATAATTTCAATGCTTTTTGATCCCAAATGTCTGCCATGGTGAAATTAAATGTTCAAGAGCAACCCAGGAACCGAGAATTAAGCCCACCTTAAACCATAAACTGCACAAACACCAGCAAAAACATCCAGAGTAAAGACAGTTTAATGTCACCATGGTCCGAGAGGATTTGACCATAAAAGAAGCTCCTGCAGCTAAATGTCTTCTGCAGGAACTTTTATGCTAATTAAATGACAAACTGTTTTGGCCACAATGACAAAGGGACCGATTGAATGTGTCAAGAAGAGGCTTTCAGACCTCTAAGGCATGGTGGTGGCATTATTATTCATTATTAGAAATGAAGGAGCAGGAACTGCTTAGCTGTGTTTCTCTACTAGAGGAATCCACTAAAGGGTGCTGCAATTAAATTTTTACTTTTCATTCACATAGAAAGTACTCGTGGGTCAATGTGAGCTTCTGAGCTTTCTGTGTCTCTGCTCTGTCTTCTCTAACATAGAAAGTACTCCTGGGTCAATGTGAGCTTCTGTGCTTTCTGTGTCTCTGCTCTGTCTTCTCTAACATAGAAAGTACTCCTGGGTCAATGTGAGCTTCTGTGCTTTCTGTGTCTCTGTTCTGTCTTCTCTAACATAGAAAGTACTCCTGGGTCAATGTGAGCTTCTGAGCTTTCTGTGTCTCTGCTCTGTCTTCTCTAAGCCCCAGTGGGTGGAGGCAGATGAGCGTTCACACTTAGCCTGGTTCTGGTTCTGCTGGAGGTTCTCCTCCCTGTTAAAGGGGAGTTTTCCTCTCCACTGTCGCTTCATGCATGCTCAGTATGAGGGATTGCTGCAAAGCCATCAACAATGCAGACGACTGTCCACTGTGGCTCTACGCTCTTTCAGGAGGAGTGAATGCTGCTTGGAGAGACTTGATGCAACCTGCTGGGTTTCCTTAGAGAGGAAACTTTCTCACCAACCTGGAGGATCTGATGGAGTCTGACTTTGGAAAGTGCTTTGAGATGACGTGATGTTAATTGGCGCCATATAAATAAACTGAATTATTTTAAGTAACTACCTTCAAATTCTTCAACTTGATTTTAATTGAACTGCAGAGAAAAATTCTACAACTTCCAGAAACCATGTTGATGCTGTCAATGGGTGCATGTAAACCTTTTAACCCCAGTTGACTTCAGAGCAGTTGCAGTTTTAAGGCTGCACAACCGGATCAAAGCGAATCTCTGGCTGACGTCTAACGTTCCCAACTCCAGACAAATCTGAACCGCTTTTTCTTCTCCTCCTTTCTAAAACAAGTCGGCGTAAAAGAGTTTAGGAAATGATGATAGGAGGCATTTCGGTGGACATAATTTGGCCTGTCCCTTTGTTTCCTGTCTGCGTCCTCACCCCTCCTATCCTCTTCCATTTGCTCCCCCTTCCTCGCAGCTAAATCTCCCCCTCCTCCTCCTCCTCCACCTCTTTGAAAACATCTGTCTTGTAATTACACCTTCACATCCAACAGACATGTTTTTCCCATTAGCTCTGCAGGAGAGAGACAGAGAAAAAGTGGAGGGACAGGTTTTTCTGTCCTGAGGCAGATTCCTGAACACGCTGCTCCGTTTCTCTCTGTGACTCGTGAATAAAACTGCATTTCAGCAACAGCAGCAGTGTGACGGCTCAGTTAAAGCTCCTCAGCTTCAAACAGGTTATGCATTTTTACAGCATCAAGTGATTAAGAACCGTCGAGTTATTAATTTCCAACAGCTTTTATCAACACTGTGCCACAAAGCCCTCCTTAAACAGTCCAGACGGATCAAACATTACACGTTAAGATAAGAAGTTATGATCGCTGGCCGAACACTGCAAAAAGGGAACTCAAAGTAAGTAAACATTTCTGGAAATTGTTGTATTTTTCCTTGATTTGAGCAGCTAAATAAGACTTTTTGCCAATGGATTAAGATTTTTGCACTTAAGAACAATTCATCTCCGTCATCTTATTTCAAGTGCAGAATAGCTAATTATCTTATTTTAGGGCTAAAAATACTCATTCCATTGGCAAATAGTCTTTTGCAGCTGTTCAAATCAAGGAATATACACAAATCTCAAGAAGATTTTACTTGGTTTTAGTTCCCTTTTTGCAGTGAAACAGGTCCAGGAGGCCCAGGCTCAGAGGAAGGTAGCACAGAGATGTCAGGTTTTATTTTACTTTTAATTTAAAAAAAAAAAAAGTTATTTTTAAACCTTATTTTGCTCACCTTGTGTTTTTGTTGATGAAACATTTCCAAAGTGAGGTGTTAAAGGTTAAAATTCTGAACAAGATATTTTATCAGTTCTTTCAGGTTACACAGCACAAGTGGTATGAGAACTTGAAGACCTTGTTATGATTAAAAGCAGTTTATTTCTTCAATAAATTACCTTTTTTTTTTCTTAACTTGTTTGCTACGCTCCAAAGTTGTTCAGTACTTTTGAAGGCAGAATGCAGCTTTAGTATTTATTCATGATTAACTTTTATTTTTAACGAAACTTTTAAGAGGACAGGACTTTAATTAGTCTCAGTATAAATGCAGCTGTTCTGTTTCTGAGGTTCTTTAGAGAACATCCAGCATCATGGAGACCAAGGAACCCAGCAGACGGGTCAGGGAGAAAGTTTTGGTCCATGTCAGGTTCTACAACATCATCCCAGAGGTCTGATCAATCCATCATATGGACCTGGAGAGAAGATGGACCATCTGCAGACCCAGCAGGACATGGAGGTCCACCTCGACCATGCATGTCCAAAGGCATGCAGCCTGCTTTAAAATCTGCTTTGAATTCATTTATTATAAATGCATAAATATAGCAAGTGTCTTTAAAGATATACTGCCCGAAATCTTATATTGCTTGACCAAAAAAAAAATCTGAATTTTTCTTTTCAATTGAGCCCAAACTAATTTGCAAACTGGAAGAATATCCTTTGGCAAATGAGCAAAACCCCCTTTTTAATGTTTGGATTTACAATGATTTACACATCCCTTTCCAACTGATATTTAACACGCTAGTTTAGTTAAAATTATAATATTTTTTTAGACCTAAGAAAATAGCTCTACATCATTTTTTGAAATTCATATTTATTTATTTTGTATTCATCTTTTGACACTCGAGTACTTTTGACTTTACAATTTCGGGCCATGCGCCGAAAAGTTTGGACACCCCTGACCTAGACTGACAGGAGAGCATTAAGGAGAACTAGTACTAGAATTAGTGTTACTGTCTTTGTTTTTTCTCACTTATTTGGAGTTTTTTTTTACCTAAGTAGTTAGGACACTGCAAAAAATGAACTAAAAATAGTAAAATTTTCTTGAAATTGGTGTATTTGTCCTTGATTTGAGCAGGTAAATAGGATTATCTGCTAATGGAATGAGTGTTTTTACTCCTAAAATAAAATAATTAGATAAACTGCACTTAAAATAAGATGATGGAGATGATTTAAGTGCAAAAATCTTATTCTATTGGCAGATAATTTAAACTTGCCTGCTTAAATCAATATCAAGAAAATGTTACTTTTAGTTCTCTTTTTCCAGTGGACATAGATCATGGTGTGATTAAATAAATACGGATCATTTGCCTATATTAATGCAGTTTGGCTTAGGACATTAAGTACTACATTTGCCATAGCCCTACACATGAGGACTAAATGTTGGGAAAGAGCTGAAAGGGTGAAATTAAGCAAATATGCACTATAGAAGGAACCAGTCCAGAGACTAAAATGATAATCTGATTCACCACCAAGAAACACTAAAACTTTAACTAAAACCTGCACAGGTTTGTGGGAATTTCTTTTCAGATTAAAACAAAAAAAACAAAAGGTTAAATGGCTGCTGGTCACATGTGAACGTGACATGGACATTTTGTGGGAGATTTCTGCCTCAACCAGTAAACAACAGGCAGGTTTGTCACAGAGAGAAAGAGAGAAAGAGAGAGAGAGAGAGAGGTTTGCCTTACCACACACACACACACACACACACACACACACACACACACACACACACACACACATTCCTTCACGGTCAAATCGTGGTATTGTTGTGTGCGATGTGATCCTTTTTCTCTCCGGCTCCAGGTCTGATCAAAGGGACACACAGTTCTTGGTAATCTTAGCATTTTCAGGGGTTTACAGTCTCATTTTCCCCCTCTCGACTCCCCCCCCCCCCTTCCTTTTAACTTTAAACCCGACTCGTGTACAAACAGACAGACACTTGGACTAGTAACAGACAGGCTATACCTAGTGGACTTGCAGACCAGTGGACGACCACAGCAGCCTGATCGTGACAGGCCAGGTGGCTGAAGGAGACGTTTGAGACCTCATGGATCACGTGTTTTCCCAGTGGGTAGCTTAATGAGCAGTCTGCAAACAAAAAACATGAAGGGACACCTTAGCACCAGCATTTATTGACATTTTTACATTGCAGTTTACAAGCTATAATGGCCAAACAGGCATTCCTACGCAGTTCATTTCAGTCATGCACAACAATAAGCACTCTTGGAATAATCAGTACAAACTGTAGCTATGTTTACACGTACAAGATTTCATGATCGGATTAAAATGGATTTGGATTAAGAAACAAAAAAATTATCGGATTCTATTATTTATCCTATCATGATATGCATTTATATGCACCTGGCTTTATTCAGAATAGAACAACTCTGACCACTGCAAAAACAAAACTAAAAATAAGTAAAATTTTCTTTAAATTAGTGTATTTGTCCTTGATTTGAGCAGACAAATAAGATGATTTGCCAATAGAATAAGATTTTTGCACTTAAAATAGAAACAATTCATCTCCATCTTATTTCAAGTGCAGGATATTTAATTATCTTATTTTAGGGGTAAAAATACTCATTCTATTGGCAGATAATCTTATTTATTGGCTCAAATTAAGCTGCCACATGGCGAGTAAATGTTTGTACCAAATAAGTCGTGTTTTTCAGTCAACATTTGGGTGGATGCTTTTTTTCATCTTATATGACAACAAACGACACGCACAGAAACACTCGCACATGTGACGCGAGAACGACAGCAACTACGTCATGTGCGTTTGCTAACAGCTAGCGTTTCGCTCAGGCTAGTTATGTAGTAGGATTATGCAGAGAGTTTTAGCAGGGGTCAGTCAGAATTAATATTTAATATTTAATTAGTGTGCTTGGCCGGTTGATTCTTACATCTACCGCACAACTTGGCCAGTGAATCAGGAAGTTAATTTTAGACACTGTTCCCGACGCATTTCCTCCACTCAACAACATGAAAACACGTCACGTTTACGTTCATCTGCCCGATCCGCCCTTTAGTCCGATTACTTTTGTTCACGTAAACGAGGGCTAAAAAAATGTTGTCTTCAGGGAAACAAATATTATGAAAAGTTACATTTACATTTAAGTCTTTAATTTGATCGATATCTGAGCAGTTGTCTGTATTTCGATCAGGCTGGAGATTATTGGCCTTTAGACTTGCAATGAATATGAACTGCACTGACGTATGAAGAAATTCTTGCAGTTCATGTCTGACTGGTTTTCATAAAACAAAAGTCAGGCAACTGACAGCTGTATATGAAACACCTTGCATTCATTGGTACAAAAGGTTATTTAAGACAATATGTGGTTTTGCATTAATAGGTCAAGGGGCTATGTCTTTGAATTTCCCCCCAACGTTTTATGAAAACTGTAATAATACCAAATCTTTTGTTACAGGTTTTAGGCGGTATTATGTAAACAGCATCTAAGATTTAAGCCTCTGGGTGGGAGCTTCCCCGGAGAACAAATAGCTGACATCCGAGGCGGTAAACATCAATGGTGCTTCTTTTACTCCTTGTTGAAAAAGTAACATTACCCAACTTTAAATGATAATGTTGTGTTCTGAGATTACTGTGGTTCCCCTAAGGGGTCGACTTTGAAATCCACCTCAAAAAGTGGACAATAAAGTATCAAATATCATCCTGGGTACATAAATAACAAACACTGAAATTGTAAAACATCTATAGCATTATAGCATCTGGTTCAATGCCCATTAACGTAATACAATGTTTGAACATTGTAAGAAACAGACATCTCATTTTAGACAGCCATAGTTTATTTTCACAATTCAACAAATTTATTAACACAAGCAGACAAGTAGGTAGCCAACAGCTAATAAGCAACCAAATAAATAATTTCAATGAAACCAAGATGCGGATGCAGCCATAACCCGGCACCTCCTTTCTTTATTCCCCTTAGTTTTCCAGAACAAGCAAAAGTCCTGTCGTCAAACATCCCTCACTGTCATAAAGCCCATGACAAATAACCATAAACAAAAAGTGTGTTGCGGTAGTGTTATAAGAATTATTATTCTGAAGTCACTATGGCCTCACACCACTCGGACAGAGGAGGCCTGGAGACCTGATGTCTGTGTATAAGATCCACTGTTGCTGAGTGCAAGGCCAAATGCTGCAGCTGCTGAGGGATACTGATTGTTTACGATAGACTGTCTTTGTTTTGTCTCATGGGAAGGCCACGGTGCAGTATTAGGGGAAGCCCGAAAAGTGACACAGACAGAGACAGGGCAGACAGAGACTGCAGCGGAACCGTGGGGTGCGATTACTTTCCATCTATGTGAATCTGCTCTGTTTCTCAATAAAAGTGCTGGAACGTTATACCACCGTCTCGTCATTTAGTAAAGATGGGAACCCAGTTACTATTGTTTAATATTCCACCCAAAACTCCCATAACAGGTAGGAAAATTCTATCAAAATAGCAATTGTGTGGCAGAAAAGTGAAAAGCAATAAAATGCTATTTCCTTGCACTCATTTTATTACTTACTTATAACTTTTAAAATGTCTAGAATCTGACACTGCTGACACTATCAGTGATTATTATTCACAGGTTAATTAAGTGTCACTATCAAATGGTATTGCTCAATGTCAATTGTAAACGCCCTAAATGGGGTTAAGTCTTCAATTGATCAACTGAAAATATCTCATGGCTGCGTGAAAGAAAAGTTTTAAATTGATCTATACTCAGAATTTTTTTTTTTTATTTAGGCATGATATCTAACTTATGATGGTAGGGTATTGTTAACTTTTTTTTTGCGATTGATATACTAACATGATTGGGAAAGGGATCCTTGTGTCCAGGTACTTTGATTGCCTATTTGCACATTTTGTGAGGAGCCTGTGTGGAATGCTTTGCTTTAGTACAGTTGTGTGCTAATGGCATATTCTTTATGTGCTCAATACTCTTTTAACATGATTTCAAGAGAGGATTATATTTTGGCTGTTCTTTTCTGGAGTTGGGTGGGTTTTTCCTTGTGTTTGGGCTGGAACCTTTCAGTCAGATCTGGCAATCCTGAAGCCAAGAGTCAAGCTAATCTCTAACATGAGTTAAGCTAGCTGCCAATAAGAGTCAAGCCAAAAGCTATTGGGGGTCAAACTAATAACTAATAAGGTTCAAGCCAACAACTAATAACAATAATGCTAACAACTAATATGATTCACACTGCCAGCTAGTATGATTAGAGTGAACAGCTAATAAGAGCAAAGCTAACAGCAAATTGGAGCCTAGCTAACAGCCAGTAAGAGTCAAACAACTAATAAGAATCATGCTAACAGCTAACAAGAATCATACCAAACACCTAAAATTCAGGTTGCCAGCTAACAATGAGTCAAGCTAACAACTAGTAAGAGGCAAGCTAACAGCTAGAAAGAGCCAAGCTAACAGCCAATAAGAGTCAAACAACAAATAAGAATCATGCTAACAGCTAACAAGAATCATACCAAACACCTAACATTCAGATTACCAGCTAACAATGAGCCAAGCTAACAGCTAGTAAGAGGCAAGCTAACAGCTAATAAGAGTCAAACTAACAGACAGTGTTGCCAAGTTCGCTTATTATTAGCGACTTTGGGCTCGTCTTTTTCTGAAGTCACTTGTAAATTTCATGAGGAGCGGGTTTTGATTTTTTTGGGCTTATTTGGGTTATAAAATAAGCGACAAACAAAAGCTACAAAGGCAGCTGCTTGCGCTGCTGGGTAACAGACAGCGTGAGGCGTTCCCCCCAAATGTATGTGATGTATGTGATGGACGGTTGTACTGGAACTGTAATTTCGATTACAATGCAAATTGTAGTTGACAATAAAGATTGATTGATTTTGATTGATTTATTGATTGATTGATTGATTGATTGAGATTGTTTCTCTCACAAGATCTGGCAACACTGCTAGCACCTAATAAGAGACAAAGCAACAACTAATAGAACCCGATCTTAGAAAGACACAATAAGATCTCCATATAACACTGGTCTAAAGATATTGATATTAACAACTAACCTACGGTACACTTAGAAAAGAACAGCTGTCTTTAACTACGTGTCGTCTTTAGTTTAAAAATTTTCATACATAGCTAAGCCTAATGCTCTGCTATTTAACTGTTTGTTTTTTCCTGGAAGGAGCCAATGAGGAAGCTTAGTTTAAGACTAAACATTCTCATGGACCAGAGGTACTTATTTGGGCTAGTAAGACGAGTCCTTCTCTGTAGAAGATATCTATGGAGTATTTTGTATTTGAACCCAGCATTACACTAACTCTAAACCTGAAAGGATGGCACTTTATCACTAATAGTATTAGCTACTGTATGTGATGTAAGGATCACACAGATTTTTACTTTTCAACTCTCAACTTTGGCTTACCCCGAAGCGTAAGTCCCAAAATTCAGGCCAGCTCTGCTTTATTCACATGTTGCAGAATTCATGCCCTAATTGTGTATCTTCGCGGATGATTGTAGTATTTTGTAGCCATAAGATCCCAGGGCTCTGTGTCTCACCTGTCCTCTACATTCTTCCAACCACACATTTATTTGTTGCCAAAACAGCCCCTTCATTCAACACTTTCCTTGTTTTTTTCTAATCAAAGACGAAGATGGAGGGGCCGAGAAAGATGCAGAGCATCCAGCCATGAAGTGAGAAGGATTGGAGCAGAAAAGCCAGATGTAGGGGGGGAAAAAGGGGGGCGTGAGCTCAGATACGACTCACTGCTCCCCTGTCTTCCTGCCAACCACCTATTGACGGGTATAGGGATGAGGAGGAGGAGCTTAAAAAGGGCGATGATGACCGAGCATGGGACTCGACACAAGTCACTGCTCCCCTTCCTCTCGCCTCATTCTCCTCCTTAGAGCCGGGTCATGTTCAGGGCTGAAGGAAGAAGGTCACAGCTGGCTGCTCCCCTTCCTCCTCCTTCATCTTCCATAGCATTTAATACGAAGGCAAAAGGTTTTGCCACTATTCTTCTACCTTATTCAATCTTTGTCCTCAGATTTATATCATAAGACAAAGTAGGAGAGACAGAATTCAGTGAAGGATGAACACCCCCCCCCCCCTTTGTTTCTCCCTCAAGTTTGGTTTCAATGTCTGGGGTGAGAGAGGATGCTCAGTGAGAGTCATTGCATCCAGCTCCTCTTCCTCTTAATCCATATGCATGTAAACTATTGAGGAAAAAAAATAGTTCATCCTCATACTTTGAGCACAAAAAGTAGTCTTAGGTTTATATTCACTATAAGAAAAACAGCATTCACTGTGGTTTCGTCTTCAGTAACAGAGGCAGAAACATTTGAAGGGATGGATTAAGTCATCAATAGCTACGTTTATATTGACAAAAGTAATCGCAATAAAGGGCCGATTGGAATAAAAATGCGTCACGTAAACAAGCCAATCGGAATATTGTGGTCAGATTAAGCTAATTTGGAATGAAATTGTAATCAAAATGAAAGCGGTGGTTTATGCCGATTGATAATCCGATCAACCACCAATAACCGCTTATCAGGATGAATTTACTCCAAATGTGGAAAACTGACCCGAGCGCGCCCCAAAATAAACATGACATATTTCCACGTTGTTCAGTGTTGGAAATACATCGGGAAGCAAAACGGTCTGTCCTCCCGATACAACCTTACCATTCGAACGGTTAAAACAGCTCAAAACGTTCATTTATTCAGTAACGTTTCAACTGTAATTAGAAGCTGGTGCAAGTCTAAGATGGGTGCCCAGAAGACAAACAAACTGCTTTCTTTAATATTTTTGTTGTTCATCAAAGATAGAAGTTCTTCTTCTTCTGTTTTTTTTTTTTTTTAGAGAAACTTGATAACTGTGCATGTCAGAGTGGTTCTACTCTGAATAAAGCCATGTGCATAAAAATGCACATTATGATGGGATTAATTAGGATTAACTTTTTCTGATATGTTTAAGAGGTTTCATAATAGCTACTGACCACAGGTTTCAGATATTGCTATCCCTCTTTTCACTTTTCTATGATGAAGTGATAGTGAACAACATAACAAGAAATAACTTCAAATCAAGCCAAGGAAAATAACTGAAGAAATGTACAAGTCTGTATATATTTGAAGACGTAGTACTGAAAATCTTTTCTTAAGATTCAGCAGAAACACTGTTTGAGTTTATCCACATCTCGTCTACGGTCATCAAAAACCAAGTGGAGGTCAGAGGTCTCCTCGCTTTATTTTCCCGGTGACATCACAGGAAACAGAAAAGGAAGCCCAACTCTTCTCATTCAGCCTTCATCAAGCCGGAGGAGAGGAACCACTGAGGTGTGTCATCCACATGGTGCAGAAAGGATTGTCATGCTAAGGTGCTCCGGTGCCTGACTTTGCCCTAAACCGTGAAGGTTTTAACTTCTAGTTCCTTCAGAAGCAACAGCATCAACGCTTCAAAGTGCCATAACCTCCTGACCTCTCAATGATCCCACATATAAAGCAAGTTTGGATTTTTTCTATAGAAAACAGGACATCTTCAGATGAAACGTAAAGCAATAATGTTTGCATTCACTACAAAAACTGAACTTAAAATAAATAAAATGTTCTTAAAATTAGTGTATTTGTCCTTGATTTGAGCAGGTAAATAAGATTATTTGCCAATGGAATAAGATTTTTGCACTTAAAATAGGAAAAACTCATCTCCATCATCTTATTTCAAGTGCAGGATGTCTAATTATCTTATTTTAGGGGTAGAAATACTCATTCCATTGGCAAATAATCTTATTTGCCTGCTTAAATCAAGGACAAATAGACTAACTTTGAGAACATTTTACTTATTATTAGATCTGTTTTTGCAGTGTTGAGAGCACTGCAAAAAGGGAACTAAAACTAAGTAAGATTTTCTTGAAATTAGTGTATTTGTCCTTGATTTAAGCAGGCGTGTTTAAATTATCTACCAGTGGAATAAGATTTTTACACTTAAAATCGGAACAACTTATCTACATCATCTTATTTTAAGTGCAGTATATCTAATTATCTTATTTTAGCGGTCAAAATACTCATTCCATTGGCAGATAATCCCATTTACCTGCTCAAATCAAGGACAAATACACTTAATTTCAAGAAAAGTTTACTTATTAAGGAACATATTGAGAGAAAGGTCTGAAAGATTATGCAACCAGGAACAAGCTTTACAACACGAGAGTGGTCATTTATAAGATGTTAGGTCTTAAATCAGCTCATTGGAATAAAAAAAATGCAGATTTTAACAAGAGTTGTTTAATCTGCAATTTCCCAAGCAATTTGAACATTTCTATATAATAAACAAGAAATTTGGGTTTATAATGAAGACTACTTACAGCTGTAGAACAACAGAAATCACAAAGAACTGTATCTAAATAAATATACTTTATTAATTTAATAAAAACCACCATGACAATCACACTATCCACATATACACACAAAATAATGTACAAAGAGGGACTTTAAAGCCCTTCCTCGCTCATGGTCACGGACAAAAGCGGGAGGCAGGGATTGGCCATGGCTCAGGAACTTGACTTTAAGAGTTAAAGGAACAAAAGAAGAAGGAGGCAGAAGATGGGGGAGGAAAAGGAGTGCGACACAGGGGCGGGTTTGTGAAAAATCCCATTGAGCAGGAAGGCGAACAATAGGAGCAATCCTGAACATTTATTTTTTTTGTAAATTTCTTGTAATCAAAAATATGTTTAGTGGTGAATTTTTAGTGACTTTCAAAAAAAACATTTTAAATACTGGAGATGAGAAAAATCAACCTAGTCTTTTGGCATGAAGGATAAAATATATTCTATAACTTAATCCTAATGAAAACTTCTCAAAATAAAAGAAACCCCTAGAAAAACATGAAATCTGAGCCGTTTCCGAACGTTCCGACTTCACAAGAAAACCACAGAAAAAAATCAGAACCAAAAACCTACAGCTTCACACCAGGGCAGCACCAGAGGCAACATTGCTCTTGGTACCGAATTTTTCAGACTATAAGGCGCATTTAAAATCCTTAAATTTTCTTGAAAATTGATGGTGCTCCTTATCTATTACTAACATTGTGCTTATTGACTGATTTTATGTGGTGAAATGTGCTCATAAATCTATTTAAATGTGTAAGTACGACTTTGGTTAGCAACAAAGCTGCTCCAGTCAACGGATACCGGAGCATACAGTCACTGCCTGATAGGACCCCTGAGCTGTCTACAAGACTGCCTGACTGTAATGTCTAAACTAGAAGTGCATTCATGTAAAGCAGCCTGGAATACGCGCTAGCTACAATAAACCTAGTAAGTTAATTAAATATAAAAGTTACGTTTATTTTGGCCTTATGTTAGAAACAGGGCAGTGTAGTCCAGCTACTCTGTCCTCCTCACAGAGACGGATACACTGCAAAAACTGATAAAAAATAAGTAAAATGTTCTTAAAAATGAGTGTTTTTATCTGAGATTTGAGCAGTTAAATAAGCTCATCTGCCAATGGAATGAGTATTTTCACCCCTAAAATAAGATAATTAGACATCCTGCACTTGAAATAAGATTTATGGAGATGAGTTGTTCCTATTTTAAGTAAATAAATCTTATTCTATTGGCAGATCATCTTATTTACTTGCTCAAATCACGGACAAATACACTAATTTTAAGAAAAATTTACTTATTTTTAGTTCGGTTTTTGCAGTGTAAAGAGCTGTGGATGTGGAGGAGTGATATTACACACTTGGGGACAATATTTAGTTTCCCCAATAATCCGGAGCGCCTTATGGTCCAAAAAAATACGGTCTTTGTTAGTAGTTGGTGTGAACAATCGAGCTCAAGGAGCTGATGGAGGGTAACTATGCAAAGAAAATTAGATCCTGAGCTCCTTATCAGGTTTCGCTTCCATCCCTGCATATGTGAAATGTGCTATTAAATCAAAGATGGCCGTCAGTCATTATTAATGTGTGCTGCCTTCGTTAGCCTGGGATAAACTAGCGCGTCACATCATCTTAAGAAGAAAAAAAACATTTGTGAAGCGAACAAACCACCCTTTTTTGTTTTTTTTTTGTTGTTACCGCTCCAATTTTTCCAGATCAAATACAAACTGAGTCAAGGAGTTCAGACATTTTCAGAGAGAAACTCACTGTCAGCTTTGAAGGTGACGGCCAGCTTACGGACTCCCTCTGCAGCAGACTGCACCTGTAAGAGACACAGAGACCATCCGGAAGTTTAAAAAAAAAAATGGTAAAAACTGTAAAGCTGCCCGTTTATATCTGGGGTTCCATGCCTTAAAACATCACAACACCGAAGCATGAAATCAGACCAGATAATAAAGCTTAATAAAGGTTAACCAGGATTTTTTTTAAAGGGACAAGACAAGGGGCAGAGAATAGGTACAAGGAAAGGGAATCACTTTGTTTCACAATAAATTATACGGAAAAAAGTCTGTTTATTGGCACAGATGGGACAACAACGTCCCAGTCTACTTCTTGTAGAAGAAGTAGACGGGGACGTGAAGAGCTGGAAGAACTAGAGCTGTAGTCGAGACCACCTCATCAAAGACCAAAACAAGACCGAGATTTTTTGGGAAGTGGCCAAGACTAAGGCGAGACCCTTTTTAAGACCAATGCTGTCATCATGATGATATAGACGCTGCTGTAAATATTTAAATCTTTATGTGGCAGTTCAACAGCTCTAGACCAACTGGCTGCACAGCTGCACCTTTTTTAGTTGGGTGTCTTCCCTAAAGATTTAGGTAAGGATAAGGTGCTTTAATTTTCATCATACAAACAAGTACAACTTGTAGATTAGATGGAGGGTTAGCGTGACCCACTGTGACTGAGTAGAGGAAAGCTCCGCAGAAACGGGGAGAACATGCAAACACCACACAGAAAGGCCCCTGCCGAGCCTGGGACTCGAACCCGGGACCTTCTTGCTGTGAGTGTGCAAGACGGTCCGTGAACCCAGACTTCCTAGAACCCAGAACCTTTTGTGTATTAGTACCAAACACAGGTAGGGAACAACAGGATGAAGTGGAATTTAAACTTTGCATCTAATAAATATGTTATTTTACAAGAGTTGTTTTAAAAAAAAAGTTCTTTGTCACGGAAAATGCTAAATTAAATTAACTGTAGCCCTCAAATTACCCAATACTAGAGCTGTGCAATAAACCATAGCCATATATATATATATATATATATATATATATATATATATGTACACACATACATTTTTGTATAATAAACATGAGAAAGTGTCGATGTAGACTTTATACAAAGTTAAGATGAATATGATAAGAGTTGCTCTGCAGCGGACCAATCTTGTGGCTGGAATCGAGCCATGCAAAGTTAGGTTGACTCAGACAGTGAAGTAAAAGCCAGACGCGCTAATGGCTAATGTTGCGTAGCTGTAGCCTCTTACTCCAGCTGAAAAGTGGTACAACACTGACACAAAAAAAAAAAAACACACACACAGAAAAAACTAAAACTGAAAGCAGAAAATAAGGAAGAAGAAAGAAATAAGTAGGGATACATTTTAGAAATGTAAATAAAACTTAATTGCAAAATGGCGATTAAGATAATCTCTTTTCCAATAACAATTAAGGCAAATACTTAAAAAATATATAATAATAAATAACAGGGATAATAGAACACACTTTAATTTCTAATATAAACGTAATATTGTATCCATCAAATCATTTCTGTCCATTTTGCTCTTTCCTAGTGCTTTCATGCCCAACTCAATTATGTTCTAGTTTCCAGGTAAACAACCAGTGGGATTTGCCCGTTTTTGGACTCTGGTTACCTACTATTGGCAATTAAGTGTTGAATTTAAAAAAGTTATTCTCTGTGATTTCTGCATTCAAACACTGTGGTGACATGCTCAGTGTACAACAAAGGTTGTAGAGTATTGTCTGTCTGAATCAGCGGCAGGTAAACCAACAGCCATCACTTCCTTTTTATAATATGAGGCAGCCATATTGGCTCTTGGGGAACCTCCAGCTTCCTATGATTGGAATCCAAATCTTAATTACTTTTTCCACTTGGGAATTTTAACTTAACGAGTACACGTGGAGCACGGCACTTGTCCACACATCCAGAATCAACCTGACGTCTCAGTTTAACACGAAGAACAGCAGATCACCTGAAGCATCCTAAGATAACATGACTTTTTGTCTCCTGGTAGGCTGAGGTCACCAAGTATCCCTTCCTTTGTGTCTGTCCAGCACAAACACTCATTTTCCCCAGAGGTATATCTCAACAAAGGTCTACAAAGGTCTACCATTTTTTATAGCTTTAACGTTGCCTTTAATGTTCGCCCGCAAATACAGCGTTCCACGTTTAGCCTTGTTAGAGGTGTCGGGCCGTGGCCACATGCAAAGAACCATGCATCCACACCTGAAAGCAATAAGGTGGGACCCCAGCTGTGTGTGAGTGGATGTTATAGGAGGTGTAGCATGCTTATTAGCAGCCACTGTAGCACAACAACCCGTCCACACAAACACAGCCACATATGCTGATAATTATGCAGTTGTGAAAACCTTCATTGACATCCTGCATTCCTCAGGCTTTAAAACGAACGCTAAATCAGACCCTAAACCAGAAATCCCAAACAGAACGTTGATCAAGTGATGACAAAAATGCTCTAAAAGCATTTTCTGGAAGTCTGAACAATCCTCACGCATGTTTTTTTTAATCTCTTTTAGTCATTGCCCTCAGTCTGTCTGCACTGCTGTGCTGACCTTTGACCCTCAGGGGTTTACGTACTGCCGGGTGCTCTGATGTCCCACTGGCAGCATTGACTGAAGGGTTTTTAATTAGAATGCATGGAAGTTTTTCCATTGACAGCACAAACTATTTTTCATGCTTTCCACCAACAAGTTGCCTGTAATGCCACTTTTTTAAACAACGTGGCAAAGATTGATGAACGTCTATCCTGGCATGACAAAAACACACATTTAAAAAGATGCGAAAAATCTGTAAACATGAATGTAGGTTAGCTAGTTGGGTGCTTTTATTCTCTTCTAAACTAGGGATAATGCCAGTTTGGATCACATTTATATAATTCTACGTTCTGGTTAAAAAGCGGGGCTCGCTTGGAGGATAGTTTGCTACTCTTTCAAGTTTTTTGAAATTTAGTGAGAGGCACATAAACTTTGTAAACAAGAAAATACAGATTTCTGCACCAAACCAAACGGCACCCGAGATGTGCACAGAATGCACAGAAGTTCAAAGAATATTTGGACAGAGATCACTTCATTTGGCACATTTCTTAAAATCACCCTACTCAGGTGCACGCTTCATTAAGCTCAATTGACTAACTGCGCAGTGTTTTTTTTAACTTATCCTGTAAATTCCCTCTTTGCTGCCTGCACACCTGGGTTTCCCCACTGGGTGACAATAAAGGATATTACTCTAGTTTAGATTTTATTTTTTGTGAAATGTGATTTCTGTGAAGGAAAACACATGGTGTTTGTTGGTTTTCACAAGTTGCTGTATTTTTCTGTGTATATGTCGCACCAGACTACAAATCACATTTATTTAGAAATTTATTTCACACAATCCAAGACTAGAAATTGTCATTTAATCTGTTAAGGCAATTATATAAATTACACAGTTGCATCCACAGCCAGCTGAATAACCAGGAACATACCTGGACGGATCACTGAGCTATATTATACACTGGAGTGCTAATCACCGTCTGTTTGAACAAGTCGCTTTGAAGCCACCAGCCGCCATATTGGTACTCCCTATTTCCCCCCAGTAACTATGGAATATGTGCGCTACAGCATCGAATAACAAGGATTTTCTCATGTTCAGGGGGGGCTTAAGACTTTTAAAATGTCAAATGCCATATATTTTTATGTTATGTTCTAAAACTATCAAGTACTGAGAAAGTCATGTGCTGAAATATTTTGCATTTTATTCATTTAAATATATATGTTTAACATTTATAAATATATAAATAACAATATACAAAAACATATATTTACATATGTGTATACATATATATACATAAATACATATACACATACTTATATATACATATATATATATTTAATATGAATAACATGTAAAATATTTCAGCACCTAATTTCCTAGTAGTTAATAGTGTTAGTACATCCACTGACTGTAGAATTACCTGTGAAATATTTTCACACAGTCAGAAAACTGCTTGTTGTTGCAACCAAATCCTATGAGATTCTGTGAGAGTAGGGAGTAGCAAGATGGCGGCCAGTGACTTCAGTTTTTCGGCAAAATCAGCACTCCAGTGTATTATATAGCTCAGTGGGACGGATGAATGGGGGAAAATTAGCACAACAAGCTAGCAACTACAACTGGGAAAGTTCTCGTCAGAGCATTTCGGTCTAATTACGCTAAAATTAGACCGTGAGCGTAACGATGCTACATGCTAAGCTAACAGTACGACACGGATGTTTCAGAGCAACATAAAGCTGTAAGCTGTAAGCTAACGCTAGCTGCTATTAGCTTCACAAACAGCCCAATAACAGGTTCTGTCTCGGTCTGTTTCCTTTGAGCTGCACCACACAACGCTCTGCTACATGAATGATACTGAAAAAGATGAAATTGGTTTCCCATAATTAAAAACTTAAAGTTTCCATCTGCATCAGCCACCTGGACCAAATTATTCTTGAAATGCTGTTGGGGGGCCACCCAGAATCAGTCCAGGGGCCACAAATGGCCCCCCTGGGCCTCCTTTTGGACATGCCTAGTCTAAATATACTGCCAACTAGTGGTGCGGCGAGGGAATTACACAGTTCAACTCAGGTTCATGATTAAAAGTTGTCGTATAGATGTAGAAACGAAACAGCAATTCAGTTTTCATGGGATCTTTGTCGTGTAAACGGGGCCCAAGTTTGAAACCAGACTCACACTTTTTGGTTGTTGCAATAAAAAAAAAAGGAAAAAAAAAAAAGATGTGAACAAGCTCTGCTCATTCTGCCACACAAAAAGCTTTTTGTTGGCTGGACCCTTGTGTGTTCGGACCCCCGCTGGGACAGCAAGGTAGCTTCAATCACATGAATAAGGTGGCAATGCTGCTGTCTGTCTGTCGTAACACAAGTGTTTGTTGAACAGACCCCCCCCCCCCTCCCTCCAATTACCAGTTTCCTGAAGACGGATAATGCTTAACGACTTTACGCAGCGTCAGAGGGGGGGAGGTGAGAGTAAGCACTCCAAATGTCACGCAAAACAACCCTCAATTTACTCCAATAGCCCTTTTCCTTCCAGTTGAAAGAGATGTTTCCTCCCATTGAGGAAAGCTTCTTTGCTCAATCTTTGTCCTGTGAAAACCGAATTTGAACTTTTGCTTTTGGACTAAAAACCAACCTGGTGCTTTTCATGCTCAAAGACGTTTTAGAAGTCAAACAGACACAGAAAAAAAGAGCTTTCTTCTTTCCTGTTCCCAGGTGTTTTTTTTTTTTTTTTTAACAAGTAATTACTGTTTTAGCTCCATCTGCCGCCAGAGCCTAAGGGCCAAACAGACAGAGACACATCAGTGAACCACTGGCTGACAATAAAAGAAGCTAAACACGAGAGAAAAAGATGGCAAACGATGAAAAGTAAAGTCAGATGGACTGAAGAGCAGCTGTCCGACCTCCTGCTGATGTCTCTCCAACAGACCACTTTCTAGAAGGATATAAGTGCAACATAAACACAGGAAAAACAAAAAAAAAAAACCTAAAGATCTGACAAGAAAGCAGAATTTCCCTCGGGAATCCCCGAGCCACACAGACTCAAACCCGGCTCCTGTTGTAATCAGACAGCTAATTGCAGGCTCACTTAACTAAAACGGCAATTAATCAGAGCAGAGGGTGGGAGGGGAGGCCGAGAGGGAGAAGGATTGGAGGAAACAGAGGGAGAGGTAATGCGAACGCCTGCGGGGAAAAGACGAAAAGTAACGGAAGGTGGAAAGAAGAGATGCTGGGGATCTGATTAAACAGGAACTCCCTCAATTACAGCTTTTAAGGTTCACGTAGCAAGACTTCTCCTCTCCCTCATTTTGTTTAGAGTGACCGGACCAGCTCCAGATGTGGGGGAACAAATTCCCATCTGACCTCTAATCAGCGCGCCGCTAAACAGCAGAGGTACAAACAGAGAGAGAAACCAGGATTAAAGCTGGATTAAGGAGACCTGCAGCGGGAATCATCAGTAACGCACCGACTCCGGTCCAGATCGTGTTTGTTAGTCCACCCGAGATGCTCTGCTTTCATTAACAAATTCCAAACGGCCACATTTTTACAAACTTCATGCACATCTGTTTGTGTTTAGGCAAAAAAAAAAAAAAAAAAAACTCTTTCACAACATCATTTTCCAGCACAGTTTCTGCAAAATCATTGAAAATGTGAATCTGATCTGGATCATACAATAAACGATAAGCCTGCTTTTCAAGGACAGGTCAATGGCTAAGCATTTAAAAATCTAACATTTTTATACAGAGCCTTGCGAAAGTATTCGTGCCCATTTTAACTTTTCATAATTGTGTTAAATCACAACCACAGACCTCAGAGTCTTACTTTATGGTTTTATGTGATAGTGCATTACGAAGCAGTGCAAAAGTGTAGCATAAAAGGTGGATAACACGTGCTTCTCGCAATTTATTACCAATAAAAATCTGAAAAGCACGGTAAGCATTTGCATTCCCATAACTCTGATGCTCCCATATAAAATCCAACGGGACCAATTGTCTTCAGAAGTCTCCATATTATTAAATAAAGTCCAACTGCGTGCAATTTATTCTCAGTATATCCAGCTGCTCTGCGAAGGCCTCAGAGGACCGTCAGAGAACATAAACGAACAAACAGAAACGCTGCAGACGGGCCACGGAGAAAGTTGTGCAGAAGTTTCATCTGAACAACGGAGGAGGAGGATGGCACACATGCAAACCAACCGAAACAAGCTCGTCCTGCTAAAACGACGAGCCAGAGAAGCAGCCAAGAGGCCCGTGGTTACTCTGGAGGAGCTGCAGAGATCCACAACACAGGTGGAAGACCCTGGTGACAGGACAACTTTTATTTGAGCACAAATCTGGTCTTTATGGAGGAATACAGAGGAGAAACTCACAAAAAAAAAGTGTTTCAAGTTGGTCAAAAGCCACGTAGCACTGCAAACACGTAGAAGATGGTGGTTTGGTCGACAGAAAATGGCGTCATATCAGTGGTGATAAAACGCAGATGTCTCTAGTTAATGTTGCAGATCCAGCAGAGCAATGATGAAGCTGAGAGGCATTTTTCAGCCTCATCTCACCGTTCTGTGTCGTCTTCACAGCTCCTGCTGATTTAAGCAGAATGCTGCAGTGGTTCTGAAGGAATCGTTGCATTGTGCCAGTGTTAGCCTACGAATGGAGGGCTGACAGATTGTGTCTAGTCTGCCCTTCATTACTACTGCAAAAACAATTGTTTTAAGAGTAGTTGGGGAATCTTCTGTTACAGCTGTGCTGACCGCAACTGGCTAGTGTTGGCAAGATAGCAGTCCCCTCAACGACTAGGATCCTGGTGCATTAATACCCCTTAACCTGAACTGCATTTATTTGTTTTTATTAAAATAAAATAAAAGTTTGATCTAACCAGGGCGAAATTTATATTTTTCCAAATCACTGTTTCTGACTTATAGAACTTTTCATTCTTTTTGAAAAACATGTTCTGGTACCTAAAACAGGAAGTGTGCCCTTCCAGATGCAGATGGATCAAAACAATCACTGATTAATGGAGAAAAATATTCACTTATTCGTCTCTTACTAAAGTAAACATTAGTGACAGGCCCAATCCGCAACCTGCTTCTAAAGATGGAAAACTTTAGATCGGTTTTGGTCTTTTTTTAATAAGCATTTTACGTGGCTATAGGCAAGGCAAGGCGAGGCAAATTTATTTGTATAGCACAATTCAGTATAAAGACAATGCAAAGTACTTTACATGATTAAAATACAGCAAAATAAAACAGAATAAAAGCAAGTATATATCTATACGATCGATCGATAGATAGATATAACTCAGATCGATCGATCGATAGATAGATATATATAGATAGATATAGATATATACATACAAAGAGCGATAGATAGATATATATACACCTTTAACCAATTAAAATCAGACATTGCTTTTGAATTGTGGTTCAACAGAATCATTTAAAAACATAAACTAATGAACAGGCATGGACAAAAATGATGGCACCGCTAGAAAAGATTCAAAATAATTTGAACTTTTTTAAACTGGGGTGTGTCCTCTAATTAGTCTTACAGGCATCTGCAGGCTTGTAACCAGTCAGTCTGTCTATTTAAAGAGTTACAGGTAGAGACTGAGCTGTTGGGTGACATTGTGTAGATCACACCAGACATGGATGACAGGAAGCGAAGGAGAGAGTTCTCTCAGGTGATTTTATGAAGGATTGATTAATCAATTGATTGGTTGATGGTTGTTTGGAGAAATGGGAATACAATGCTGGTTTGGCGTAGAGAAGAATTTACGCCTGTTACAATGAATCTCATCACCAAGAGCTTTTAAATATCTCTGTAGTGTGCTGGTTTCCTATGTTTCCAAGCTACTGCATTCAAGACAATACTTGACCTGAATTTTCTTTTGTCCTCATAGGAAACATTCTAATAGATATCTTTCTTTTATGAGCTCATATTTAAGCTGCAGACTTTCCTATCATTGCTTTTGTTTGCCTTTAATATTCTGATGACTTTCTGATCAGTCTTTTGAAATTTTGTGCCCCACACCATTTGTTGTTACATGATTCTGAATTTCAGCAGCCGATGCAAAAAGGTGTAATAACGATACATGGTTGGTAACATTGAAAGGCAACACCTTTATTGACTTATTACTTATTTATCTCGGTACATCTGCCAAAAAAAGAGATGCACTGAATGTTTTGCGTCAGGTGACAGAGCATTAACCAATCACAACCAGAGCAGGTTTACTGCCAAAACGTAAAAAAAAGTGACACACCTGACTTGCGTCAGACCCAAAAAAGTTACCATTTCTCCAGAAAGGTTAACTGACGTAAACATATATAAACATATTTAATGCACTGAACTGAACCCCCGAGTACCACATCAGCAGAAGCTTCTGCTTAAGTCAGACTTTAACTCTTCCCCAGCAGTGGATCTCAGGCCTGCAGCAGAACCCTGCAGGAATAATCTGCGCACCAAAGCGAGGAGCAACAATGCAGACCCTGTGTGTGAGCGTGTGTTCAGGAGCAGCCAACCAGAGATTTCCCACCGCAGGAACAAAACCTGCAGCTTCCTCCTCCTGCATGACTGCTCCTCAATGACCCCCCCCCCCCCCCCCCAATCCCAAATCTCCTTCCTCATAACTCCTCCTCCTCTTCCTCACTCCGGAGGAGCCACTCTGATCCCGCTGTGAAGGTTTGTTATTTAAAAAGGCTTTCACTCGCTTTTACTAACAAAGACAGAAGTCAAGAAAAAAATCCTGGCTCCTCTACAAGGGCCAGAAACTGGTGGGGGTGGGGGGGGAGTTGGAGTCATGTGACCCACAGGTAACACCTGAGCAACCAGAGATTTCAGATTACAGGCTTTTAACAAAGATAAATGACAAAGAAATAGTCTAAGAGGACTCTCAGCAGAGGAAGGTTTGGCATGTTACCTGAGGTTAGAGAAGAAAAAAAAAAACAGGGATTTTCCTGAGAAATCCTTTGGGAACTGGAACAAAAATGTTTTACTTTCTGCTGGTTTCCGTCGCCACAACGGCAGAAAGACACACGTGTTTCACATCGGCCGCCCGCCCGGCCGTGACGACCTCAGAGTCCCCCCCTGATGCCAAAAACACGCCGACGCCCTGGAAGACGATGAGACGCGGTAACAGTAGAAACCCCGATTCTAAACGACGGCGGGCGGAGCCGGAGAAAGAGAGGGATGAGAAATCCAGAGAGTCGGATGTGGATGAAGCGAGACGATTTCCTGATTTTCCCCCACGGAGACGGACGTGATCGCTTCAGCAGATTTGTTTAAAAAGAAAGATCCATCATCCTGTCCCTCTGAATAGCTCTGGGACAAACTCCACCGGTTAAACCATTGAGTTAAAAATGTGTGTCTCTTTAAGCGCAACCTGAACATTTCTTCATAAAAAAAAGCTTCAGCATAATCCCACTATGTCAGGAGTGCAAGAAAGTCCTGGACTAATAATAAGACTTTACCAATAAGCAGAAATTAAATCTTTTGCATAAAAAAATTGCGATTTTTAACGTGTTAACATTTATCACAGATGTTTTGGTAACTATCCCTTAGCCAGTTGCCACCAGAGCGGAAACAAATGGCAGGATTTCTCGGTCACACGTTGCTTCTTTGGTCTTTGGTTTTGTACTACCGCCACCCAGTGGACTGGAGGTGTAGTGCAGGTTTCTTTGCAACTTCTGCGTACGTCACTATGCTGACTTAAATACATTCTTTAATACCAATGAAAGCAGAAAGTACACAAATTACCCAGGATTCTTTTTTTTTTCAGGGTAAAAACAACCCGAGGTATTTAAATCCCAGGACTCTTGGTGGAAAAGGGGCGTATGATCTGCTTTTGGATCTGGCTCTATGTATTTGGATAGGGTTGCTGTGGAAGTATGGGGTACCAGGGTTGTTTTTTTAAGAGAGTCTCTGGACCTTTCACACCAAAAGGAAGAGCTATACCCAAACACAAAGTCAGGCTTGTTCCCAACGCAGGTTGGACTCCGTCAGCTCTGCCTCTTGTACGTTAGGTACAATAGTAAAGAGGAAACTGTGACCTTCAATTTGGACCGGAGTGGTTAGCAGCTAATAAAACAGCAAAGATGAGAGCAAGCTCCTCAACGGGAAAGAGGTGAACTACTCTTCAGGTCAGGGGCCAGGCTTTTGGAAGATTCTCAGCGTTTTGGTCCAAAGTTAGGAAAGAAAGGACAGAATGGATGGATGGATAGAAATTGAAATTGAATTTCTATCCATCCATCCAATTGAAGACCCAAGAAGCAAAGCGCTCGATTTACAGGTCCATAATTTGACTTTGGAAAGTGCCTTGGGACGACATGTATCATGAATTGCCGCTATATAAATAAAATGTAATCAAATTGAATAAATGTTTCAACCTTCAGATTTGACGTTCTGCATCGTGATGAAAGGGACAAGATACACGCGATTGAAATTAAGTTCCCACAAGGGTGGACGGACTACTAAAATCGGTTCTGATCCTCCAGAATGAACTGGAGATTATCGCTAAACCCTTTAACGAGGACAATGTGTGAATATGATTTATAAGACAGCGTCTTGTATGACGGCTCAGCGTAGACTACTTGTGGTCTCAAGAAGGAAATCAATCAGTTAATTGCCTTTAATTGAGATTTTGATTTTTTTTTTTTTTTTTTTTTAATGACAGTAGGACTCTAAAGTCTCAAGTGTTTAGGGGTAGGAGTTTATAAGTTCTCACTTCTTCCTACCCCATTTTGAGCATGATAAGTTAACTGAAACAAAAATCTGTATTTTCTCTTCTTTCTTATGCACTTATTGTTACTGTGCACTATTTTATTTTTATATTTGTATCATGTTCGAATAAATAAATAAATAAAATTTCAGTTTCAGCGGAAGCCCAGAAATATAATATCAGCAGAGATCTTTTAAAAATGTGTATTTTATTTCATTTCTATTCCGCTTCTAACCAGGCTAACTCTGTCTGCTGTGTCGGAGCTTTACCAAGTCCTCCAAGTCATTCAGCCGCCTCTCCACTGAGGCTCTTGTTCTGTGGACGGGCTCGGCTCCTTTGTCTTGGACTCCAGCTGGGAACGGGATTCATTGTGTTCTGCTCTACGGGAAACCAACCACTTCAACCAGAACCAGCAGCAGGTGGAGAACCGGTTCATGTGGTGATCCGCCGAGTTCAAGAAGCCAGCAGGGGGAGAGAAAAAAAAACTAATTGCTGCTGCTGTCCATAAAGACTCAGTGGAAAAACAGCAGAGTTGTTCAGATTGGCTTTTAACTCGTTTTAAACCAGCTACAAAGTTACATGTAGGCTGTTTTATCTCCTTTTATCTTGTTATTTTGTGCTGTTTTTATTGTGAAGCACTTTGTAGGCTTTATCCTGCAAGAGCTCCCATATAAATAAAGCTCATTTACTCACTTATGTGAAAAAGAAATATTGCATTCATTTTAAATAAAACGAAAAATTGTACGACTTCAATATGTATTAGACCTAAACCTAAGAATGTGCAAAAATCTGCCTTGAATAAATAAAATTTTCTAGACATTCAGACTCTAAACTAGATGTTTACAACTATACCATGATTGAAGGTTTAGGTCAAATTAATTTAGCGAACACTTATTTTGTTATTTTGACAGCAGGTGTGATGTAATATTAATTAAAAACAGGAAATATGTCTATATATCAGCTTGATTAAAAATTTAATGTAATTTTCATTGTGCTTCACAAAATAAGATGAAACTGGGCTTCTTTTTATTTAATGAACAAAGGGGGGGAAATAAATTACCAGTGGTTTGGTATGTCTGTTCATTACACCAAAGATTGTATTATATTATCTATAAGCTGGACAATGTTCCCTCAGTCAGAAAATCAATAAAACTAAAATAGACTATATGCCTTTTTTCACCTCCGGAATATCGCCAAAATTAGAAATATTCTGTCCAGGAGTGATGCTGAAAAACTAGTCCATGCATTTGTTACTTCAAGGCTGGACTATTGTAATTCTTTACTATCAGGAAGTCCACAAAATGCAATTCAAAGTATTCAGCTGATCTAAAATGCTGCAGCAAGAGTTCTGATGAAAATCAACAAGAGGGATCATATTTCTCCAATTTTAGCTTCCCTTCATTGGCTTCCTGTTAAATCAAGAATAGAATTTAAAATTCTTGTTCTAACGTATAAAGCCCTTAATAATCAAGCTCCATCATATATCAGAGCTCTGATTACCCCGTATGTTCCTAACATAGCACTTCGCTCTCAGACTGCAGGTCTGCTGGTGGTTCCTAGAGTCTCTAAAAGTAGAATGGGAGGCAGATCCTTTAGCTATCAGTCTCCTCTCCTGTGGAACCAACTCCCAGTTTTGGTCCATGAGGCAGACACCCCGTCTACTTTTAAGACTAGACTTAACACTTTCCTTTGTGACAAAGCTTCTAGTCAGAGTGGCTCATGTTACCCTGAGCTATCTCTATAGTTATGCTGCTATAGGCTTAGGCTGCTAGAGGACATCAGGGTCTATTTCTCTCACTCTGCTGAGTTCTCCTACTGCTCTCCAATCTGCATTGCTTGTCATTTCAGGTTTTAACTTTTTGTTCTCTGTCATTTTTCTCTTCATAGAAGGTACACCTGGTCTGGTGTTCTGTTAGCTGTGACATCATCAGAGGAGGCAGATCATCCTCTATTACCATCTAACATAGAAAGTACTCCTGGGTCAATGTGAGCTTCTGTGCTTTCTGTGTCTCTGCTCTGTCTTCTCTAACATAGAAAGTACTCCTGGGTCAATGTGAGTTTCTGTGCTTTCTGTGTCTCTGCTCTGTCTTCTCTAAGCCCCAGTGGGTGGAGGCAGATGAGCGTTCACACTGAGCCTGGTTCTGGTTTTCCTCTCCACTGTCGCTTCATGCATGCTCAGTATGAGGGATTGCTGCAAAGCCATCAACAATGCAGACGACTGTCCACTGTGGCTCTACGCTCTTTCAGGAGGAGTGAATGCTGCTTGGAGAGACTTGATGCAACCTGCTGGGTTTCCTTAGAGAGGAAACTTTCTCACCAACCTGGAGGATCTGATGGAGTCTGACTTTGGAAAGTGCCTTGAGATGACATGTTAATGAATTGGCGCTATATAAATAAAATTGAATTGAACTGAATCAGACGTCAAAGAAAAGCAACAATCAGGAAACTTGTGAAACAGGTGACATCACATCCTGTCATCCGCAGACACACCCTTCTCCAGAAATCACTTGAACTCAGCTTTTACCAGCCCTTTTAAACGTCCTGCGAAAATGTGGAGGATGGCGTTTCTTACCCTCAAAGCATGTTGTGCTTTTGTTCCCCACGCCTCAATTTTCATGGTTTTACCACTTTCTTCTCTCCTTTGTGTCCACAACACAGGAACTGTGTATAAAACATCAGATTTATGGGGTGTTCTTTAATCCGTAGAAACGACTTTGTAGGACGCTCGACTCAAGAGTCAGAGGTTTCCTTAGCCTCAGAGAATACGGGGTTACGGGTGACAAACGTAAAAACGTAAAAGTGATTTGGTGACTTCAGGGACAGATGTTCATCCACAATTCAGACCAAATGTTCCTGACAACCCACTGCGGGTCGACGGTTTCCCTCCCAGGCTCTGTTGGAGGTTTACTGCAGCCGAGGGAGGTCCCTGAAGGTTCACAGACTGCTGGGGTTTTCCATTTTGCTGCACTCACAGTGCAGGTAGGAACAGCCAGAAAACAAGACGAAATAAGCTCAAATAATTCACTAGTTCATTGACCTGATTTTAACGGCTGATGCTGATTTCTTTGTCTTCTCATAGGACGATTCAGATTCTGGCCAATTTCCATTTTCTTTCCAGGGCCCATAATATGTATAAATTTATTATTTTATTCAACAAATAAATATAAAACACTGAACATAGAACCTTAAGAAACTTGCATCTAACTTTAAAAGGAAGGCATTAAAAAAAAATTTTCTGTTATATTAATTAAGGCGATACTGATTAAATATTTTCTAAATAACAGAAAACTGTGTCTGCGTATTGCAGAAACCTGGGAAAACTTTAATCCACGTCGTGCCGAAACTGCTGAAGCCACAAAAGGGACTATGGACACTGAAATTTACTCTAATTTACTGCAATTTACCGTGATTTTCCAAGCTGTATGCAAACGAAATTTCGTTCTGTGCGCACTCTTTGCATGCAGAATGACAATAAAGTTGTCCAAGTCTAAGTTTTTGTGTTGTAAAAAATCTGCTCCAATAAATAAAAAATACATTTAATTTCCTTTTTTTAAAGTTGAAGCCAATAAAAGCACCAAAACACGTTGGTTTCTTCGAAAAGTTAAGAAAGGAGTCGTCGGGTCCTGAAGCGCCTATAATTTAATCGCTTGTGAAAAACAGGCACAGACCAAAGGATGACTCCTTTCAGACATGAAATTACCACAGAGAGGCTGTAATAAGCTCACACCTGTAGCAGAGCCGGCCCTCAGACCCCCATCCTGCATACTTTGATCTGAAAGGACAGGAAGCAGCGGAGGTGGGTGTGTGTGAATGTGTGTGTGTGTGTGCTTGGAGGGGGGTGGGGTTGCAGGAAGGAATGTTTTCAGCAGAGTAAACAGTGTGAAGCTTCCTGCAGAAAACACTTCAAAGCCCCGGAGAGGAAACCGGGATAACGCACACACACACACACACACACACACACACACACACACACACACACACACACACACAAAGCATCAAAGGCAGGTAGGAATCGTCTCTCAACAGGAGAAAACTGAAACCGGTGCACTGGCATTGCACCCGGGCCCATCAGAAACACTGAAAAAAAACCAAACAACCAAAATACACAGCAGCTTCTGCCTGTCAATGCAGCAGCTTTGATTATTCATGAGTTGCCCTGTGCACATGCACAAAAACACGTGCACAATTCACACTGGGATTTCCTGGATTGTGTAGTTTGTGGCATCCGCAGCACGGAGTGCAGCAAAATTCAACAGCTCTCCCAGATACAAGACAACACGTCAGGGCTTCATGCACTGCAAAAAGGGAACTAAAAATAAGTAAAAATTTCTTGAAATCAGTGTATTGTTCCTTGATTTGAGCAGGTAGATAAGACTATTTGCCAATGGAAGAAGATTTCTGCACTTAAATAGGAACAATTCATCTCTAAAATAACATAATTAGTTATCCTGCACTTGAAATAAGACGATGGAGATGAATTGTTCCTATTTTAAGTGCAAAAATCTTATTCCATTGGCAAATAGTCTTATCTACCTGCTCAGATCAAGGAAAATTACAATGATTTCAAGAAAGTTTCACTTACTTTTAGCTCCCTTTTTGCAGTGTGTAAGTCTTCTGGTGCTTATACTGCAAAAAGGGAGCTAAAAGTAAGTGAAATTTTCTTGAAATGAGTGTATTTTTCCTTGATTAGAGCAGGTAAATAAGACTAGTTGCCAATGGAATGAGATTTTTGCACTTAAAATAGGAAAAATTCATCTCCATCAACCTATTTCAAATGCAGTATGTCTAATTATATTATTTTAGGGGTAAAAATACTAATTCCATTGGCAAACAGTCTTATTTAGCTCCTCAAATCGAGGAAAAATACACAAATTTCAAGACATTTTTACTTACTTCTAGTTTCCTTTTTGCAGTGTAAAAACTAGAAATCTGACAAACGTCCCATAAGAATCGTGGAAAAAAAACGCCTGATTCAGTGAGACACTGGTGACTTGGGTTGGAGATGTTGATGCTGTGGATTCACCTCTAAGGTCAGGAGGAACAACAAGACTTGTGACGCTTACATCACTAAGATCAACCTCTACAAACCAACCAACAAACCCTGGAAGCTAATTTATTCCAGAGGTTTCCACCAAATGGATCCGGCTCACTTCGTCCTTTGCACCAACGTTGTGCTCTGATTTCATCTGTGCGTGTACTGAAAGCCCTGTGGGTCGGGTCTCATTGTTCTGGGTCTTCCCCGGGTCTCCTCCCAGAGGGACTCGCCTGGAAACCCCCCAAAAAGGAGGCGCCTGGAGGGCATCCTGATCAGATGACCAGACCATCTCACCTGACTCCCTTTGATGCGGAGAAGCAGCGGCTCTACTTTTGAGCTCCGAGCGCAGCCACTTCATTAAAAAATCCACTTCAGTTTAAATAAAACAACTCACACACTGATATATACTGTATACCGGAGTCCTAAAACTATGTTTTATCCCTGCAGACTATAAGCTGACTATAGAAAATTACTTTAAATCATTGATTTTAGGGGAACAGATGTGTGGACGATAGAAAAAGAAAAGGTAGCAACAAAAGCAAAGGTAGAAAGTCAGGGTTCAGGATGCTCAAAAATAATTAAAGTAAATAAAATAAAAATCACAATGACACGTCTGTATACTACACATTCTACAGCAAATTTAAAAAAAGCAATACTCACAAGAGGATAAAAACATTCAAATTTGTTGTTGATCCTGTTTCTGTGTGGGAATTTTTTGTTTTACCCATCAACAACTACCTATTAGTATTTTTAGTTTTATTTGTGTCTTTTTAGTCTTGTAATTGTTTGAGATCAACTAGAATTGTCCCTAAAAAAAGTTACGCTTTCTGATAAAAAGATCCAAGAAGAAACAGGAAATATCCGCTAAAAATCTTCAAGCAACTTTAGAAAAATCTATTTTAATGTATGTGCTGTAATTTACTATTGGAAGATGAATCCTCTTTCTTCAATAGAGTTAACAAGTCGTGCCTGTTTATACTTTGTTTATTATTATTATTAGTAGTAGTAGTATATAATATGAGGAATGAATCCTGCTTAAAAATGCTTTCTGTAATGGAATCAGGTGATTTAGTTTTTTTATTTATTTTAGAAATAAATCTTTTGGTGGTTAAATATGGCTAAAAGCTGCTGTTAATGATAGAAAATATACTGAATTACATGCAAACTTATTGTATTATTGTTTCTTTTTATTCTTGTAAATGTTTGGGATCTGCTTGCTTGGAGATCAACTAGAACTGTCCTTCAAAAAAAGTTACGTTTTCTGTTAAAAAGATCCAACAAGAAACAGGAAATATCTGCTAAAAAAAATCTTCAAACTCTAGAAAAAAATATTTTAATGTCTGTGCTTTAATTTACTATTATAAAAGAAATCTCCTTTCATCAACAGAGCTAGCCAGTCGTGCCTGTTTATACTTTGTTTATTAGTAGTAGTAGCAATATTATGCAACCATGAGGAATGAATCCTGCATAAAAATGCTTTCTGTACTGAAATCAGGTGGTTTAGTTTTTTATTTTTTTTATTTTAGGAATAACAAATCTTTCTGGTGGTTAAAAGCAGCTGTTAATTATACTGAATTACATGCAAACATATTGCATTACTGTATAAGTACGCACATCGAGAGCATTGTGCAACCCAGAGCCGAATCGTTCGCCTGTCTTCAGCTACCTGGCAAATAAAGGTGATTCTTTAAAACCTGCGCAGGTAGGAAGACTAAAAAACAGTAAAACTAAGCGGAGCTGCGGTGTGTTCCTGCCTGAGGGCCACACAAACAGAATCCCCTCTGCATCAGATCAGAAACAGACTCTTAACCATCTCCTAACTTTGTTTGCGGAACTCCAGCTGCGGAGAAACGCCGTGGACGTTGCGCGTTTTCTCACCTTGTTGCCGTACCGCTCCTGGTTCGCTCGCCTGTTGCCCGAAGAGACGCAGAAAAGTAGGAAAACCCCGCAGAGGGAGAAGGAGAGCCTCCGGGGGGCCGCCATTCCTCTCTCAGGTCTGAACAACTCTGAGCTCCTGACTCCCCACGCAGGTTTTTTACGTGGAGAGACACGGACACGGCTCTGCTGCTGGGGGCCGAGCCAGCGTGGTATGGCAGGACGTTTTAGCATATAATAGATACACAACGACACAGCCGGATAGCTGCAAGGAAGTTTATTTCTCTAACACCATTTAAACGCAAAGTGATTTACAGTAAAATAAACTATCAGTAGCAAAGAAAAAGAGATTAATATAAAAATAGGATTATGGAACTTTACTTGTACATTTACTGTGTATAAATAAAGATCCTGTATATCTGCACCATCAACACCAAGTCAAAAATCCTTGTAAGTGCAAACCTACTTGGCAATAAACTTGCTATGTATGTATATATATATATATATATATATATATATATATATATATATATATATATATATATATATATATATATATATATATATATATATATATATATATATTCATTGAGGAAAACAAGTATATAAGTATTTGAACATCATGCAACTTTGCAAGTTCGCAAGTTCTCCAACTTAGAAGCATGGAGGGGTCTGCATTTGTCCTCTGTGAGAAAAATTCAGAAATCACAATGTATGATTGTTTCTAATGATGTATTTGTGCGTCACTGCTGCAAATAAGTATTTGACTTTGCAAGTGGGAGAACTTGCAAAGTTGCAGGGTCCTCAAATACTAATATTTCATATATATATATATATATATATATATATATATATATATATATATATATATATATATATATATATTCCTTGTCTTCTCCAAGACAAAAAGTGTCCAGGTCTCTAACCTCTGGCCACCACTAGGCTCATGAGTGTCAGACAGTGAGCACAGGGTCGACTACAGGACGTCAGGTTTGGTCAGAGATATCCTCACCAGCAGCCCGCTGGGGTTCACTGTAGGGTTTCCTGCAGTACTGGTCCTGTTCCTCATTGCATGTTGGATACTAGTCCTTCTGATGGGTTCGGGACCTCAGATGACCCTGTCCAGCTCTCCTAGAGCAACAGCCTGTCACTGGTCAAATGCAAAATTACAGAAAAGTAGTCAAAAAAATAAATAAATGAAGAGGGGGGAAAATGTCGGTGGCCTCCATCTGCACAACCATTCCTGCTTTTGCCGTGATGCCCCTTTAATGCCACTGTTGTCAATTTAATTACCACCAGAACAGCCGACGCTGATTAACAGCCCCCTCTACTGCTGAACTGGTCAGATCAAACCTGCAAAATTACAATAAAACATTTAGAAGACATGTTAAATTAAAATAATTCATGGTTTAAAATTGTCTTTACATTTTTATGCCTTCTCCTACAGCAGGGGTCATCAACGTAGCCCTCAAGGACCGCATGTGAAACACAATCCACCACCAAAACTTTATTCTAATCTGTCCACTCCTCTTGTTTATTCACACTTGCATTTATATAGATTTTAAAATGACAACATCTACAACAAAAGTGTTGAACTGTGGCGCCATCTAGTGGTGCAATAACTGAATTACAAACTGCCTCACTGTTAAGCACGTAATAACTACTGTAGAAGTATGGAGGACTCTGACATATTCAAAAATAAATATAGAAATACAGACAGAAAAAAATACATGCTCAATAAGTACATAAGCATAAAATAAATGCATAAAAATACAGCAAATAAATAAATGTAAGCAGTGATTAAATTATACAATGAGACATAAATGTAAATATCTCTCATAATTAGCTTTTTAAAAAGTCATGTATTTATATTTTTATTATAATTGTCAACAATATTTATTAATTACTTAGATTTTAAATGTATTTATTACTGTCTATGTTTTAATAGATTGTCTGTTTATTCTTCCTTTCTACATGTCTACCCCATATATTTCTTCCGCCCTATATATTTATGCCTGGCCTTTGTCCATTTCTGTCTCCTGACAGAAACTGCCTCTCTTTGCTCGGAGCTCGCATTGGCCTGGAGCAGCAGATCCAGTCGGTTCCGTCACGTTTACAGCCAGCTGAATGTGACGTTTAGCCAATCAGAAAGCAAGGTGAAGGAAATCCCAAGAAAACAGCTCAGCTCTGTATCATAGAGCAGCAAATGTAGAACCCCTGTTTGCTCTGTCTCCACTCCTTTAACGCCTTTTCTGTTTATGTGTTTTCTCTCTTAAAATCAGTCCACAAACTAGAGAAGTTTCTCAGTCATCCAGGTAATGATCAATCAAAAAAAAAGTAAAAAAAGAAAACAATTGGACTTTTATTCTGAAGCTGATTACATTTCACTTCCCATCCAGGAAGCTTTCTCAGTTCAAAATGTCTGGAGTAGTGAGGAGTTCCCACCTTTATAGACCTGCAGGTGAGGCCTCGTTAGAGCTTAGATTCTAACGAGTTGCAGTAAATTCACCTGGAACTGATCGCCCCAACAATAGAGAGTCCTGACCTCAACCGACAGAAAGCCTTTGGGGGAAATCAGGGGTTCCATCAGGAATTATGGACCCCCTGACAAAATAATAAAAGTCATTCCAAATCCTCTTATGTACATTTTCTATTTTGGGGCCCCTGTCAGTCAGAATGTCCTAACTTTTCACTCCTTTATGGCTCCCCTGGCCAGAATTAGAACAGTGACTGAGAGCCAAGTCTTCATGTCCAACATCTGTGTGTGACCTCATACATGTGATTCTGGAAGAATGGTCAAAGTTTCTTTGCAGCACCTTGTAGACAGATGAATCCCAGATGAATTGAAAATGTTCTAGCGGCAAAGGGTGGACCAATACGTCACATTGAACCCTATGGATTAGGAATGGGATGTCACTGAAGTTCATATTCGAGTCAGGGCAGGTGAACAAATACTTTTGTCAATATGGTGTCAGCCCCTAACCTGACAACAGCCAGATGCATGTTTCGCTCCGCCTAGCTCCACTCACATACATCTGGGACACGGCTCATTGAAAGTGATTTCCCCAACCAAATTTTTGGTCTGGCCAATCAGGACGCAGGGCGGGTGTTTCATGGATGTGACGTAGTGGAGAAGCCACCGTGAGATTCCAACAACAATGGCGGCTCGCATCGAGGAAGCAAGCGTTAGCATTGATGCTGCTATTTCTTCCGTGTTGTCCAATCTACCTAATATTGTTTCATTAAAAGAACATCAGAGAACGGCTCTGAAGGCTTTTGTTGGTGGAAACCATGTTTTCGCCCTTCTCCCGACCGGATTTGGCAAGTTTTGTTTTCCGGGGCGCGGACGCGCAATGCGGACGGGTCCCCGGAGCGGTTAGCGGTTAGCGCGAACCATATAAGGAGGCCTTTAGTCCTCAACGCGGTCGGCCCGGGATCGACTCCGACCCGCGGCGCTTTGCCGCCTGTCTTCCCCCCTCTTCCTGTCAGCTCACTGTCAATAAAAGGTGTGCCACTACAGTGTTTCCCGCAGGAATTTGCTTATGCGAGGCGGACCGACTCGCGGACCGGGGGGGGGGTGGACGACATGTTTTCCGCGGAGCGGGGGGGAGAGGGACGACACGTTTTCCGCGGCCGCCTCGCCAAGATAGCGCTGCGGGAAACCCTGCACTAGAGCCGCAAACACATAAAAAAAAAAAGTTTTTTTTTTCCGGCGTCGGTCTCATCAGCGTCACAGGTTAGCTTCGGTGTGAGTGGTTGAAATAGCACGTCGATAAAGATGACAGACAAGTGGCTTATCCAATCATATGCAAGGAGTTTTGATAAGGCCCAGCCTTCAGTAAAGGCAATCCCTATGGCCGTGTCCCAGATGGATGTGAGTGGAGCTAGGCGGAGCGATACATGCAGCTGGCTGTTGTCAGGTTAGTCAGCCCCCTTCAGAGATTTAAAAGAGCACGCGTTCTTTTTTCTTTTTTTTTTTAAAAACTTTCAGTTTTGGCAAAAAAAGTTGGTTAAATAAAGAGCTGAGTTTAGATTCAGTGTTTGTGTTCTGTATATAAAAATAGGTTGCTAAGCAACAGCATAAAATGGCCAGGGCTGCACTTATAATATATGTCCTGAAACTTTTGATAATCATCGATCATCAATATGGTTTCTATTTTTTCGATTTCTTTCAATATCGTCCAGCCCTAGCATGATATGACTGTACATCAGTAAGAAACGGTTCATTGCAGGACATTATATGGACATTATATAGTATATAATATTATTTCGTATAAATACTATATAATATTATATACTATATAATATATTATATTCTATATAATGTCTATGGGTACAACTGTGGAAGTAGGCGGTACGAAATGGAGCAGAAAAAACTGAGGACTCCATTATGGCTCCGGTTTTTAGTTATACCAACAATAAAAGGAGCAGCATCTTCGGAGCCAAAATGGCGCCCGTTGACTTTTAAACAAGTGGCCAATGAAATTCACGGAAGTTTGTGCCGACCAATCACAATCCGGCAAGTGGGCGGAGTCACGCCGAACCAGGAGGAGCTGATTTGGGGTGTTGTGAATCCGTGAAACCAAGAAATCTTGAGTGGGAGTTGTCGGGCCGATTTGTTGTGTTGTTTTTTTATTTATCTGCCGATTCGCTCCGGTACCGAAGCGCCAATCGCAGCCATGCCCGGGATAGAGAAGCTGCCGTTGGAGGAGACGTTGGAGGACAGCCCGCAGGTAACTTGTTTACCATGGAGCCCCGCTAGCGGCTGCTAGCTTCTAGCTAGGCTAACTGTGTTTGCCAACATCCAGCTCGACGCTAGCAGCGTTTAACCTTAAACAGGTCGGCTCGTCGTCGTTTCCGCTGACCGTGACCTTTCAGTTAAACTGCCGGATGCCGCTAAAACCTCCCAGTCACGGTAGGTCTACCTGTCCGGGGAGGCGACCGCTTCCCTAGCCGCATCGTCTCCAGTCATTACGGTTAAACCACCGGCCGCAGATCAGCGGCATCCAGCGGCTGACTGTCACTGCCCGATGAAAACCCCGCTCACAGAAGCGCTACCTGCTGCAAATGTGAGGCGAAACACCTGCTGTGACGTCATAGTATGGGGCGTGGCTGCAGACGGTCGCCATACAGGATGTTGTCAGATTGTTGCACATATACAGTATTTGTCTTTTAAAATCCGAGACGCTTGGCTAGATGTGTTTGATACTGTTCCTATTGTCCACGTTAAGCTTAAGCACACATTGTTTGGTTATTCTTTTATTAATTCCTGCTTTCTCCTGTTTATAGCTGCAGAGGGTGTGTTTTTGTTCCCGTTAAGGTTGTTTAGATCTTGGTGGAAACTGAAGAAACGCCATTTATACACAGAGGGAACCAGGGCTGGGTGTCATCTAGGATGAGCGATTCGATACGATTATCGATATATAGCTCAGCTTGATTTGATTTGACTCCAATATCGATATTTATTACTTTAAAATTATTGCTCAAAATCATTCAATCAACAAAACCAGCCAAATATTATATTTATGTTACATTTATTGAACACTGAAATATTAACAGGAGAATAAAGTGGATTTGGTTCAATGCATTTAAAGTATCACAGAAACCAAAAATGTGCCAAACGTCTGATTTTAGGGACGAAGGAGCTTCTAAAATCCTGTCGGCCGTTCCGCAAATTCGTCTCACTTGTTCTTCCTCGCTGAGAACAGTAATGGGGCGCTGTAGTAATGTATATCGATATGGAGAGCCAGAATATAGATATTAAATCATTTTTAAAAACATCTTGTTAAAATGTCTTTTTTTAATAAAACCAACACATGCTGTTGGCTTTTTATAAGCTGGAGTCTGTTTGGTTTATGGAAATAAACCAAACAGACAATCAAATCTTTATGAATGTAAGTTTCCGCTGACCTTTTTTTTAAAAAAAAAAAAATGGAAAACCGGCTTTGTTTTATAATTCAGTCAGAATCACTTTATTTAAACCAAATTAAAACTATGTGCTTTGCATAACTTGGCAATAAACGATGTTCACCTCGGTCCTTCAGACATCAGCTGAGCTGGATTCTGACATTTTCTGCCGGTTTAGCAGAGGGAGACTTTTCCACAAACTTCATCCTCTGTTTTTCTTTTTTACGAAGATATCCTGACTTACCCACTTGGCACAGAAGCTAAACTTTATTTGTTGTTTTTTTGGGACCCTTTTCAATAAGAATGTTAGTTTCATTGGGACTTGTTACAGCATAAAACATATTAAAAAACTGGCGCTGACAATCCTCTGCGGTGAGATCCTCTGGGTTTATTGGTGTCGGCTGGTAAAAATACTGTCATTCCAAAGTCCCCCCCCCCCCACCCCCCCTCAGCCCCTTCACCCCACAGCTTCCCAAATGCTAGAAGCATTTTACTTAGGGCTGTGCATAAAAATCGATACAAAGATTAATATTGATGTTTATAAAAAACGGTTTAATATCGATATTCTGGTTTTGAATATACATATACCTCCCAACCCCTAGGGGGCGTTATTACAACCATTACTGTTCACAGCGAGGAAGAGCAGTCAGACGAATTTGCAGAACGGCCGACATGATTTTAGAAGCGCCTTCGTCCCTAAAATCAGACGTTTGGGCACATTTTTGGTTTCTGTGATACGTTAAATGCATTGAACCAAATGCACTTTATGTTCCTGTCAATATATCAGTGTTCAATAAATTGAACAAATATAATATGTGTCTGGTTTTGTTGATTGAATTGAATGATTTGAGTATTAATTTTAAAGTAATAAATATCGATATTGGAGTCAAATCAAGCTGCGCTATGTATCGAGAATCGTATCGAATCGGCTCATCCTAAATGATCCCCAGCCCTAATTTTATGTATTCTGTGTTGCAGTTTGCATCGTCCTCTGCTTGATCAGTTATTGGGTTCGAACAAGAACCAGGATTTACATCTGTCAGCTATTTAGTTAACTGTGCAGCAACAAAATGACATTCGTCATGCTGGCCAACACGAGCATGAAACAACAGAGACACACCTTAGGTGCACAGGTGGGGTGTGAGGACAGGTAGCAGTCGTGGGTGTGGATTTGCATAGTCAGCGGGCGAGGTTGTCAGAGTGAAACGCAGGATGACGATCTGATTCCCTTCTTCTTCTTCTTCTACATGTGGTTTGCTGCTGTTTGTCTGCAGACGCGCTCTCTGCTGGGGGTGTTTGAGGAGGACACCCTGGCCATGTCCAACTACTGCACACAGCTGTACCAGGCCATGCAGAGGATTTACGATGCACAGGTACAAACATGCACGCCTGTGTGGGGCACATTTACCGGAGCCCCAAACGCTACCGAGTGACTCCCGTCTGCATCATCGTGTTTTTTTTTTATGTTGCAGAATGAGCTGAGTGCAGCGACACACCTGACCTCCAGGCTGCTGAAAGAGTACGACAAACAGGTAGGAGAGCGGAAATACAAGTGTCTGGTTCAGTCTGCAAACCCCGCAGAGCTGGGCTCATCGTTGGTTTGATATCTGTCAAAAACCTGCGTTACGTGGCACCGCAAAAAATAAGATAAAATAGACTTTATTGATCTCACAGTGGAGAAATTCACGTGTCACATCGGCTCAATAATCAAAAGAAGGAGCCAAAAGGAGGAAAAGGTGCATGAGGTATATACAGTGTGTCCACATATATACAGTGGATCGAGAAAAAAAAGAAATAAAGCAGAGATTTAAGGTAATATATATACATATGGATTTGACATTGTGCATTAAAGTGGTACCAGGTAAAGAGCAACAGTGAGGTAGTGAAATAACTATAACGGCTGAAGTCCCTTATTTAACAGGATTATTGCACAGGTTATTAAATAGTAATTGCACATTAGTTATTGCACAAGTTACTGCTGTTATAGTCCAGCATTGTAAAGTCTGATGGCAGCAGGGATGAATGACCTGCGGTAGCGCTCCTTTATACACACAGGATGTCTAAGGGGTGGTCCTGTTTCGGTTGAATTTGCATATTATCTAAGCCATTACAAGGCTTTTGTTTGCCAATGGTATAAAGCTTGGTACTCCATATTACTCCAGACTTTTTGAATTGAGAAAGCTTCCTGGAGAGGAAGCGAAACCTCTTCAACTACGGAAAACTAGTCCAGTTGCTTTGTTTTTTACCTTTTTTTGGCATGTCTAAGTCTGTCACTAAATGAGCTGCTCAGGTCCTCTACAGTCTTGTGCTGGGGGTGGAAGTTTGCTAATAACCACAAACTTTCACCTATTTTATTAGGATTTTATGTGACGGACCAACAGAGTGGATCTGAAATGCGAAGGAGAAGGAACGTGAACTTTGTAAACACAAATCTAAAGCAGACTTTATTCAGCCCATATTCATTGTCCGCCGCTTATCTGAGATCCAGAGAGACCCAAACATCCCGTCCATGGGGGCACCCAGGTCAGACGCCCAAACCTCCTCAACCAACTCATTTTCGATGCCTGAAATAATTCATAATTCACTGGAATTTGGTGTCAAAGCCGAACACGAGCGCTGCAGGGTGGCAGTTTTTTGGATTTAAACCAAATGACGACACCCGCTGAATTTGTCTGAGCTGCACTGCAAAAAGGCAACTAAAAGTAAGTGAAATTTTCGTGAAATTAGTGTATTTTCCATTGATTTGAGTAGGTAAATAAGACTATTTGCCAATGGGATTAGTAGATTTACCCCTAAAATAAGATAATTCGATATCTTGCACTTGAAAAAGTATGATGGAGATGAATTGTGCCTACTTTAAGTGCAAAAATCTTATTCTATTGGCAAATAATCTCATTTAGCTGATCAAATCAAGGAAAAATTCACTCATTTCAAGAAAATTTTACTTACTTTTAGTTCCCTTTTTGCAGTGCGGTAGGTCGAGAGGATATATTCGCGTTACTATGCCGTTCTCCAAATGACAATAATATGATTTATCGCACTAATTTTTAGAAACTTTTATCGTGACAGACCTAGATTCAACACACCTGAATCAAACTAAAGGTTCAATAGCAGCCGGCTGTGTGCCAATGCAAGGATACATCTAAAACCTACAAAATCTGATCTGTACTGCAAAAATGGATCTAAAAATAAGTAAAATGTTCTTAAAATTTGTGTTTTTGTCCTAGATTTGAGCAGGTAAATAAGGTTATTGTCAATGGAATGAGCATTTTGACCCCTAAAATAAGATAATTGGATATCCTGCACTTGAAATAAGGTGATGGAGATGAGTTGTTCTGATTTTAAGTACAAAAATCTTATTACATTGGCAGATGATCTTATTTACCTGCTCTAATCAAGGACAAATGCATTCATTTTAAGAAAATATTACTTATTTTTAGTTCAGTTTTTGCAGTGGCCCTGGTCCATATAGAAAAACTCCAGCACCGACTCATAGCTCTCTCTCTCTCTGCGTTTCTGCTGCTGTGTGCAGCGTTTTCCTCTAGGGGGCGACGATGAGGTGATGAGCTCTACCCTGCAGCAGTTTTCTAAGGTCATTGATGAGGTGAGCCTGCGTTCTGGGAGCGGATCTCCATGAGAAGTGGCAGTCAGGACGTGTCCTAACTCCCAGTGTCCCTGTCTTTGTCCAGCTGAGCTCCTGTCACGCTGTCCTGTCCACCCAGCTGGCCGACGCCATGATGTTCCCCATCACTCAGTTCAAAGAGCGAGACCTGAAGGGTAGGAAACCGCAGCGGCCCGATCAGAGCTCATAATTCCCTGTGATCATCTCAGATTTGGGATTCTGGTTGGGAAATAATAATGCTCACTAGTTGCAGGTGTAGTTTCATCTTTTGCACCAGTTCTAGGGGATTCAGGGTTTATTCTCTTCTCTTAAGAGTTTAAGGATCACTTGATAGAAAACAGAATTGAAACCAAAACTAAGCAAAAATGATGCATTTTATTACCGTTGCACAACAGGAAGAAGCTATTTCTGCTGCTGATGTTGATAAAGTTTGTGGTCAGCAGAAACAGACGTTTCAAAAGACATTTCCTGAACTTCCTGATGTTTTTTTTCCCGTCTTTACAGAGATCCTCACGCTGAAAGAAGTCTTCCAGATATCCAGCGACGGTAAGACGCCGAAGCCACCGGCCATCATAATGCAAAAAACTGATACAAAAATAAGTAAAATGTTCTAACAAATGTGTGTTTTTGTCCTAGATTTAAGCAGTTAAATAAGATGGAATCAGTATTTTGACCCCTAGAATAAGATAATTAGACATCCTGCATTTAAAATAAGGTGATGGAGATGAGTTGTTTCTATTTTAAGTAAAAAAAAAAATCTTATTCCATTGGCAAATCATCTTATGTGCCTCTGCAAATCAAGGACAAATACACTCATTTTAAGAAGATTTTACATATTTTTAGTTCGTTTTTTGCAGTGCAGACTTTCCTTCTGCAGGAAAAATCTTCATCTCATTTTCCAAACCCAGAGGAGTCGTGTTTCACTTGACTTTCCTTCACGTCACCGACCCTGAGCCCTTGTTTCTGTTTCAGGAAACACAATCAATACAGATATATTCACTGAATAATGGTTGAAATGCTGAGGAGTAGTTACCATTTACCCTTCTATACAGTAATTTAATCATACTGGATTTTTATTATTTTCTTTTTGCGCACATCGCTACAGATTATTTCTATAGCACCAGTTCACAACACATCGTCCTCAAGCCTCTTTACAGTTAAAAAAAAGTCAATTCAATCCTAAATACAGATTCCAAGTCAGTTAGATCCAGTCCGAATCGATCACTTTTATCAAACAGCGCAGTCTAGTTCAGTTAATTATTCAGGTTGGTGAGAAAGTTTCCTCTCTAAGGAAACCCAGCAGGTTGCATCAAGTCTCTCCAAGCAGCATTCACTCCTCCTGAAAGAGCGTAGAGCCACAGTGGACAGTCGTCTGCATTGCTGATGGCTTTGCAGCAATCCCTCATACTGAGCATGCATGAAGCGACAGTGGAGAGGAAAACTCCCCTTTAACAGGGAGGAGAACCTCCAGGGAAAGGAAAGGGAGTTTCAAAAGTTCTGCCTCCTTGCCACATCTGGCCCAGGTTTGTGATCAGATCAGATCTGGTTGTGGTTCCTGTAGCAGAATCAATGGTTCTACCCTGGTTTCTCCTTTTAAAAGGTTCTGGTGCTGGAACCGGACAAATAATTCCACTTTGATTTCTGGGGTCAAGTCGGACAAAATGTGTTTATTTACAGCTTGTGTTTTTTTTTTTATTTCTGTCTGTAGATCACGACACAGCCATCAACAGATACAGCCGCCTGTCTAAGAGGAAGGACAACGACAAGGTAACGGCGTCCGGAGACGGTTCAGAACTTCTCTCAGGGTTCTGGAACGAGAGTTGTAGCTTAATTATACAAATCTAGTGACTTTTAGTATGAATTTAAAGTTGGAATTGTTTTTTTTTTTTATATATAAACCAATATCAGTTTTCTATATTTGTGTTGCTTTTCCCTTTAATCAAAAATAACTTATATTCCAGTTTATAAATGCCACCGTAATTCTTTCATTTATTATAGTTTTTACCATTTTTTATCTGAAACAAGCTATTTCAGATAAAAGCTCTAACATTAAGTCTTAAGCCATAAATCTGCATTATATTCTACAGCAGCAGAGGATAAATTGGGCAGATTTATCAAAGCTCTCTTGGGTTCTGAACCAACTTGAAGCTGGAGTTAAAACTTTTTTAAAGCGTTCTGAGCCGTAGATCAGCACTCTTGCTTCTAGTCGTGGACCCGGCTATCGTAACGCTCATTTAGTCCTTTTTTAACTGAATTATTTTGGTTTCTGTGATCCTTTTGAGTGTTTTTATGATTTTATTCTCATGCACTTTGGTCCCTTTTATAAACCAATAAATGAATGAAGCAAAGGCAGCTTCCTGAAAGCAGAGCCGGGGATAAATCCTGCCGGCAGGTAAAAAGTCAGTTTCTGTTGCAGGTGAGAGCGGAGGTGGTGGAGGACGTCTACACCTCACGCAAGAAGCAGCACCAGACCATGATGCACTACTTCTGTGCCCTGAACACGCTGCAGTACAAGAAGAAGACGGCCCTGCTGGAGCCGCTGCTGGGCTACATGCAGGCTCAGGTGAGCGCTCACGCCTACCGCCCACTCGCTCGTTTTCACTCACGTTGCACTCTGTGGAAACAAATTTAAACGAGTTGGAGGTGTTGGTGCAAACATTCGTGTCCTCTGCGTAGAAGAAGAGCAGGCAGCTGGTTCCCATTGTTGTCTCAGCAGTGCCCCCTATCAGTGCAGCGCGGTACTTTCAGCCTCACGCTTATGGACGATTTAGAAAGACTAAATGTGTAACACACCTTCATTTAGGGCTGGGCGATAAATCAATTTAATCAGTTTCAACGTAAAATGTATTGAGATTTAATTTTTGAAAAATCTGGACTCTACTTCCATTAAGAGAGTAGCAGCAATCCTGAATGTGTGTTTAGGAAAGTATGTTGTCAAAAGGAAAGGAAACTTTTTTTTTTTAACCATAAGACGAGGCACTTTAATTTACTCATTTACTTATTTTTTATGTTAGTTTGAAGTTACGCCGGTAAAGCCTGTTCTCAGCTCATTGTGTAAAACCACGTGCAGCAAACATTTTGTTATATTTTCATTGTTTAGAACGGCAGGGCGGCCATCTTGTTTTACCAGCATGTTTCCCAGCTTGGATTTAGTTGCACTTTGACTTCAGGTTTAACTCCCAGAGGAAATGGTTGACATAAAAGCAAGTTTTTTTTTAAATAATTAAATTTATTTTTTGTGAAATGAAAGGGATTAATTGGATTTGGTGTAATAAAAATCTGAGATTTTATTTTCAAGCCATGTCGCCCAGCCCTACGTTCATTAAATATATAATTAGACAGACTGTTGGCCGTCAACATGTTTAATAAAACATGCATATTGGTGGTTTAAAGAAACACAGCAATATCAGCAAAGCTCCTCACTGGCTCAGTCTTTCCCCATTTGAACAGGCAACACATAAACTCGGTGATTTTTCTTTTATTAATTTGTCTTTTAACCATATAAATGTTGAAATTATGCTGAAATCAACAATGAAGGGGGCCAATTGATTTCGTCTCATCATTTTTAGGGTTTAACTTACTTAACACTGCCTCCACATCACTCTGTATCGACTGTGTTAAAAAAGGAAAAGATCTCAGAAATGTCTTCTAAAAAAAAAAAAAACACATTTGGCTTTTAAATGTTTGTGAAACAAAGAAACAAAATCTACTTCTAATAGAGGAAAAGCTTTGATGAAAACCAATGTTCCGTCTCCTGTTAATGTGTTGTTGTTGTTGTTTTTCACTAATCTGTGCAGATCAGCTTCTTTAAGCTGGGCTCTGAAAACCTCACCCAGCAGTGGGAGGACTTCCTGGGAACTATAGGCACCAGCGTCCAGAAGTAAGAGGCTCACACTTTAATTATGTCTGTAATCATGATCTGAGCAGTGGCTTAGCGGGGAAAAACGTGTCTGCAGCGTACGGCGGGAGATGGAGGAGGAGGTGGGGCAGATGCAGCAGACCATCCAGGACATGGAAAGGTCATGTGACCCTCTGTATGCGCCATGTGACCCTGACCCCGCCCACTCGCCCGTGTGTCGCAATCTCACCAGGAAGCAAGGCTACCTTCACATCCGCAAGTAAGACACATGCGCCCGTTCCACCAAGTGTTTTGACTCGTCTCCATCTGTGTTGCACTTCTCAGGGGTTTTCAGTTAAAAGGCAAAGCTCAGCGTAAAGCGTTATCCCTACTTTGTGTTTTCGTTTTGGATAAATCGTGTTTTTACTTGACGGAAGAAGAAGTATAAGAAGAAAGAAGAAAAAGACGGAAGTGTCGATGCTCACTGTTAAATATGAGGCTTGTCACTACCCGATCCGTACCGGCAGCTCATTTGTGCGAACAGAATAACTTCCTGGTCACCAAAAAATAATGTAATTACGGAACTGAACATACTTATTTCTATACTTAAATCAGAATGCTATTAAGAATAATTAAGTATGCTAAACTATATCGTATAGAAAATATTAAAGACTTTTCTGGAAGAAATTGATACGTTTTACATTCTCTCCATTGTATTGCTTGACGTCATCATCGGATATGCTCAGAAGTCCAGGAATTTATCATTGCATAACGTTTATCTGTATTGTCTGAATGCACTCTGTTAGTTTTATTATTTGTTCAAACAGGACTGCAAAAAAATATTTTCATCCTTAATCATAAGTTGAATTTTGTTATACAAATAATCTTGTACTAATAATTTGTTTTATTAGAAGGTTCAAATTATCGATTGAGATTTTAGCGCCCTCTGGTGGACACATCATAAACAAGAGAAGACCTCGTCATTAAAGTAGCCGCATTGTTTATTTATTTATTTATTTTTTTACAAAAAACGAACAGGGAATAGAACAAAGAACACATAACCAAGCCAAGGCCTAAATTTTTAAAATAAATTTATTAAGTACAAAATACACAAAAACATATGCAAATCAAATAAATTATTAAAAAAAACTGAAGAATATTCAAAATCAAAAACATTTCTATACTCCTATATGTGTTTATAGCTGTTTTTTATGTAATTTAAGAAATGGTGTATAGATTTTTATTTCCCTAACCACAACTGGGAAACCTTTTTGCTATTAAAAAAACAAAAAACTATGTATTTTTATGTATTTCTGTTGTTTCTTTTTTATAATATGCAATATTTACGCAAATACAAAGATGTACAAAAAGAAACCCCCCCGGCCCGAAAAAAGACAAAAGAATAAAAAAGTAAGAAAAATTAAATATTGCCTACCAGAAGTTTTTCTGTTCGTGCAAATGAGCTGATGGTACGGATCGGGTAGTGACAAAATGGTCATGAGAGGCTGATCGCCCCTCGTTACCCTCTAGATGCTACACGACGCAGGATGCAGCTGAAACTCGGCCTGATCCAAAATATTCTTACATGACTAAAGAATCGGCCCAAAAAGGGCAGAAAAACGGTACCGTGTACGCCCGGCTTTAACAACACTTGGCTGTAGATTAATCAAAATCTGGTCCTTATAGCTAAAATAATCGGGCAGAGTTTCTGCTGGATGAAGCTGTAATACCAACAGATTGTGAACGTTTCGAGTTAAATGTGGCTCCTCTGCGTGTCTGACAGCAAGACGGGCCTCGTGTCGTCGTCCTGGGAGCGGCAGTACTTCTTCACGCAGGGAGGAAACCTGATGCAGCAGGGCCGCGGCGAGGTGGCCGGCGGTCTGGTCACGGACCTCGACAACTGCTCCGTCATGGCCGTAGACTCCGATGACCGTCGGTTCTGCTTTCAGGTCACCTCCTTCGACGGCAAAAAGTGAGGTTGCTGCTTTTCCTGATCACGTTTTTCAGATCGAAGATCTTAACGTCTCTTTGGTCTTTCGGGTTTTGTTAGAGTCGTGACGCTGCAGGCGGAGAGCAGGAAGGATTGTGAAGAGGTAAAAAAATGGTTTCCTGTCATCTAATCCGCTCCGTGTCTGATGATGCTTTGTAACGGCGTATCTCTGCTGCTTCCCCTGACAGTGGATTGCGACCATCAACAACATCTCCAGGAGGATCTACCTGAGCGAAAATGCAGAGGTCTGCGTCCCTGTTTGACGTTTTCATTTCAATTCAGTTTTATTTATATAGCACCAATTCATGATACACATCATCTCAAGGCTATTTCCAAAGATTATACAGACCCACCGACGCCACACTCCTCTGTTACTATATGTGTTTGTTTTTTTAAGTTCATGGTCTCCTGAGACCGGGCTCCCTTTACTAAGGACTTTATCAGAGGGAGTCCAGAGCCCGGAAACCAGACTTTATGGCTCGCTATCACACGCAGCACAAGAGAAGGTAGCAAGATGTCAAACCCAGTCAAGCTCTGATGATGCTGCCGTGTTTCTGGTAGGAGCTGGCAGCCAGAGTGAACCAAACAGCCATGGAAGCCGTGACGCCATCGCCTTCGTTCCAGCAGAGACACGAGAGCATGAGGCCCAGCAGGTAGGACGGGGCGGTTTAAGCGGGTAGGACGGGATGGTGTAAGCTGGTAGAATGGGACGGTTTAAGCTGGTAGAATGGGACGGTTTAAGCTGGTAGAATGGGACGGTTTAAGCTACTAGGAGGGGACGGTTTAAGCTGGTAGGGCGGGACGGTTTAAGATGGTAGAATGGGACGGTTTAAGCTAGTAGGACGGGACGGTTTAAGCTGGTAGGACGGGACGGCTTAAGCGGGTAGTACGGGACGGTTTAAGCTGGTAGAATGGGACGGCTTAAGCGGGTAGGATGGGACGGTTTAAGCTGGTAGAATGGGACGGTTTAAGCTGGTAGAATGGGACGGTTTAAGCTGGTAGAATGGGACGGTTTAAGCTGGTAGAATGGGACGGTTTAAGATGGTAGGACGGGACGGTTTAAACTGGTAGAATGGGACGGTTTAAGATGGTAGAATGGGACGGTTTAAGCTAGTAGGACGGGACAGTTTAAGCTAGTAGGACGGGACGGTTTAAGCTGGTAGGACGGGACGGCTTAAGCGGGTAGTACGGGACGGTTTAAGCTGGTAGAATGGGACGGCTTAAGCGGGTAGGATGGGACGGTTTAAGCTGGTAGAATGGGACGGTTTAAGCTGGTAGAATGGGACGGTTTAAGCTGGTAGAATGGGACGGTTTAAGCTGGTAGAATGGGATGGTTTAAGCTGGTAGGACGGGACGGTTTAAGCTGGTAGGACGGGACGGTTTAAGCTGGTAGGACGGGACGGTTTAAGCTGGTAGGACGGGACGGTTTAAGCTGGTAGGACGGGACGGTTTAAGCTGGTAGGACGGGACGGTTTAAGCTGGTAGGACGGGACGGTTTAAGCTGGTAGGACGGGACGGTTTAAGCTGGTAGAATGGGACGGTTTAAGCTGGTAGAATGGGATGGTTTAAACTGGTAGGACGGGACGGTTTTAGGACGGGCTCTGATATCAGCCCTTTGCGAATGATATGGCTCATGTTACACGGATCATTCCCTAATTTCAGGTAACGAAGTAATTTTTGTGCAGAAAGCTTCAGCTTCATAACTTGATATTCCTAAGAGTGAATAAATGAATAATGATGTCATAATTTAAAACAAAGAGCCTCACAGTTAAGAGCGTTTAACGTTAACCTGATGGTTCCAGTTCAGACGGACCCCCTGGTGGCGAGGCTGATTATTGCATCTGCTCTCTTTATTCCAGTAAGGGCCGGACGGGCCGAGCGAGCAGCATCAGCTCTGTTGGTTCTGAGCCTTCTCCTGCCCTGTCCGTCCTCTCGTTGGACGCTCTGGTTGCTCCGGACACGCCCATCCAGTTCGACATCATCTCCCCCGTCACGGAGGAGAACTCGGGTCAGAGCAAGACGGCAGCGCAGCCCGGCAGGTGCCTGAGAGAACCTTCCATCTTTTCAGCAAAGACTAACTCGTCATTAACTGACTTTATGGGATCCTTGGTATAAAACTGGTGCATTTTAAATATATTAAGTTGTGGATTAATTGTTCTAGTTAATGGTGAAAAGAAAAGTACAACTTCATTAAGTTCTGAGGTTTTCATGTCAGGATAAGATAGAAAAATATCTGGTCTTTATCAGTTTATAAAGGTTTTTAATTCTATCTAGTCTACAGAAACACTCCAGACTGTCATTATTTAACAAACAAAGAGGAAGACAAAATTAAATGGCTGTGTTTAAAAACTAAGTACACCCCATAGATAGAGGCAGGGTTATCACACTGCAAAAACAAAACTAAAAATAAGGTGAATTTTCTTAAAATTGGTGTATTTGTTCTTGATTTGAGCATGTAAATAAGACTATTTGCCAATGGAATAAAATTTCTGCACTTAAAATAGGAACAACTCATCTCCATCATCTTATTTCAAGTGTAGTATATCTAATTATCTTACTTTAGGAGTCAAAATACTGATTCCATTGGCAGACCATCTTATTTGCATGCTCAAATCAAGAACAAATACACTAAGTTCAAGAAAATCTTACAAATTTTTAGTTCCGTTTTTGCAGTGCAGCAGTAACTGATGGTAAATGTTTCCCGATAGTTTAGTCCAATAAGTTTATTCTCAGGTACCAGATCACCTTTTAGGTCCTAAGATCAAAAGATCCCTGTTTCCCGAGGCCAAATGCCAGTCCTGAAACACAAAACTGATCAACCTGCATTAATACATGCATTTAAAGAACAAATGCATGCTGGATCCTATGATGCAGTTCTGGGGGGGAAATTAGGTTAGATTAGGGTTTATGGCAGGCTAACGTGACCATGTGTGTTTCTGCAGAAGGAGTAATCCGTTTGGAGAGTCGGGAAATAACTCACCGGAGGACAGTGAAGGTACGTCCTGCTTATCTGCGTCTCAACTTAACATTTTAAGTCTTGTTTGGGCTTTAATTGTTTCCAGTTAAAGCCCAAACTTTCCAGTCAGAAAGCCAAGCCGCCATAAACTGCAGCCGTTCTCGTTCTCTTTAAAGCGGAGGACAAGAAAGGCAGCAGCATGTTTTCTCTGATGATTATTCAGCCCAAAAATATTTGCAGATAAAGATTAAATAGTTTAAATTGTGTTGATTCAGCTAGTTTCTGGGGGAAAAATAGATTCAACCTGGTTCTTCTTGTTAAACCTGCGTTTTTAAAATGTTTTCTTTCTGATTCTGAAGCTTGCTTTGTGACGCTTGTAACTGACAATTTAAGGTTTGGTTCTAAGTCCTTAACGTCTATAATTTTAAAAAACATCAGTATAAATAAAGGCCGTGAAATATAAACTCCACTAATGCGTACGAGGACACATTGGTGCCAGAAATGATTCTGCTCTTCCCGTCTTCTCGTGGTCCAGACTCGATCCTCCACCAGCTGTTTATCGTCCGGTTCCTCGGGTCGATGGAGGTGAGGACGGCCGAGTCGGCAGACGTCATCTCTGAGACCATGAGGCAGATCTTAGCCGCCAGAGCCATCCACAACATCTTCAGGATGACCGAGTCCCACCTGCTCGTCACCTGCGACTGCCTCAAGTGAGAAAAACACGGCTTTGTGTTTGTGGGGAGGGCAAGACAAGCCTGCAGTGATGCAGAAAGGTTTTTACATAAAGAGGAAAGCTTTTATGGCTTACAAACTGCATAAACAACGTTAACGGTACATGTTCCGTCTGTCGGCAGGGTCCGAAATTAACACTCGCTAGACGCCAAATGCGAGTAAGTTTTCCATTTGCCGAGTGAATTTCAGAGGGCTAGCTAGCAAATAAATCGTGTTTTTCAGTCGTCATCTGGGTGGATACATCTTTATGTTCCTCTGCTTTCAGTTCGTATGACAACAAAACACAAACACTCGCATGTGTGATGCGAGAATGACAGCAGCTACGTCACGTCCGTTTGCTAACAGCTAGCGTTTAGCTCAGGCTAATCACGTAGCGGGATTATGTGGAGATGTTTAGTCGGGGTCAGTCTGAATACATTTTTTGGCCGGTAAAAAATATGCTTGAACGGTTGATTTTTTTTTTTTTTTTTTACGTCTGCCAACTTGGCCGGTGAATTTCGGACACCGTCTGTCGGTCCGGTGCGCATCCATCCTTCCGGCCAGTGGTTATACTCGTTTATCCTTTTATTAATTAAAAAAAATTAAACTCACTCACTCAGTTCTCTAGGGGCCACCCCCTTTAAATAATTTTTTTCTCATCATTGAGCCAAACCGAAAAATAGTTCCAAATAAACGAAAATCGGTATACCGTTCTGTATATTATGGGTTTTCCTGCTTGATTATTTCTACGCCTAGTGCCAAAAAAATAAATAAATCATTTAAAATGTTCCTTTTTTTTATTATTTATTTATTGTGGTAAAATCTTCCTTTTTGTGTTTCCAGAAATACAGTAAAAAGTCTGATGAACCTGAAACTGTGTTTATAAAGAATGTCGGTTTAGTTCAGGTTTGATCAATCTAGACCACATGTGCCAAACTCAAGGACCGCGGGGCGAATCTATTATTTATCCGGCCCTCAAGAGCCAACAAAGGCATAACATGTCATAAACTAGAGGCATATATTCTTTTAAAGTGTATAAAGTGCCTAAAACCGTCAATCTTGAGGATTAAATGCATTATATTCCAACTTTTAAATGAGTTATGGTGACTGACTTTCACGTCAGGCGATAAAAGATTTGTAAGAAAGTAAAATAATAATAAATCTGGGACTAGAAATGAGGATTATGACCATTTAAAAACAACAGATATTTCTTAACGTGTGAATTATTCACCATTTTTCCATCTGTTGTCGTGTTTCTGCCTAAAATTGAACGTTTTGTTTTCCAGACTCATTGATCCCCAGACGCAGGTCACTCGGCTGAGGGTGAGATGCGCCCGTTTTTTCCCTTTACACCTGTACCAGGTAAGGTTTTCCCGCCGCGCCTTTGCTCACGGTGACCTTTGACCCGCTGCAGTTCCCGCTGTCCGCCGTCGTCCAGTGCTCGCCCCACCAGGACAACAAGAGGCTGTTCGGCTTCGTTCTGCAGGCGGCGGCCGGCCGAGGCGACACCCGAGTCGTGTGCTACGTCTTCGAGTCCAACAACGACGGCGAGAAGGTTCATGCGTCTGTTCCTCCTGCAGTCTTACCACATTTTTATTTATTATTTAAGCGTTTCTGACCCGTAACGTCTACTTTCGCGTTTCAGATCTGCGACAGCGTCGGTTTGGCCAAGCAGATAGCGTTCCACTCAGAGATGGTGAGACCGAATCAGAGCTGATCACGGCTCCTCCGGCCGTCAGGTGGACGGCTCGCTTCAGGTTTTCTTTTGTTGCTCAGGACCGTAAGGAGGTGGAGAAGAAGAAGGAGCAGGACAAGGCCAAAGAGAAACAGCAGGAGGAGCTCCACAAGCAGAGACAGATTGAAAAGGTAAGAGTCCGTTCATCCCTTCATCTGAACAAACTAATGAATAAATAAACAAACAGAGAAGTGGCATCACAACAAAAGCAACGTACCGGTCCTGATGCTGCAGAATGCTGCGGACTCTCCACACCCTGAATCCCCCAAACACTATTAACTATTAAGGACATCTGATTCCATTCAATAAAATCTTATTTATATAGCGCCAATTCACAACACACGTCATAAAACGAAGCGTAGAAGAAGACTTTTTCTAAATAGATAGATTTTTGTGTGAATACATTTTTATTTATTTATTAAATTTACACTTCTTGATTTTAATTTTTACAAAGGAAATGTTTATTTACACGTCTTTACGGTGTACGAAAAAAAAACACTGTCAGACCGGCATTACGTTTTTCATCTCCCGCATCCACTAGTGGCAGCTCCACTCTTTAAGACTCCCTGATATAGTTAATAATAATAAAGATGAATTCAAAGACACTCATTCGCAGTCAAAATCAAAATAAATTAACTCATTTGCCGAAAATCTACTCTGCAGCTTCGACTGCAACAACAGAGACAAACTTTTGCTGCTGGAAGCTTAAACTCTGCTAACATGTTGAGTTCAGCCAGAAAAAAAAAAACATCCAAGAGCCTCTTTAGCAACAATTCAGCTCAATTCAATTTATTTATATGGCGCCAATTCATTAACACGTCATCTCAAGGTTCTTTCCAAAGTCAGACTCCATCAGATCCTCCAGGTTGGTGAGAAAGTTTCCTCTCTAAGGAAACCCAGCAGGTTGCATCAAGTCTCTCCAAGCAGCATTCACTCCTCCTGAAAGAGCGTAGAGCCACAGTGGACAGTCGTCTGCATTGTTGATGGCTTTGCAGCAATCCCTCATACTGAGCATGCATGAAGCGACAGTGGAGAGGAAAACTCCCCTTTAACAGGGAGGAGAACCTCCAGCAGAACCAGAACCAGGCTCAGTGTGAACGCTCATCTGCCTCCACCCACTGGGGCTTAGGGAAGACAGAGCAGAGACACAGAAAGCACAGAAGCTCACATTGACCCAGGAGTACTTTCTATGTTAGAGAAGACAGAGCAGAGACACAGAAGCTCACATTGATGCAACACTCATGACTTTATGTTGCAAAAAAATCTCCTTAATTTCCTCCCAGAGCCACATAATATGATTTTCAGCACACAATCCTGCATTAGATACGTAGCGTCAAGCATTTCATATGTGAAACGTTTTTTCTTTTTTTTCTTTCAACTCTTCTTGTTTTTACTCTCCTGACTGAACGGCAGGATTTAGAGGAACAGAGTCGCTTGATCGCCGCCTCGAGTCGCCCCGGCAACCAGCCGGCCGCCGACGGACAGTTTCTGGTGCTCAGCAGCAGCCAATCAGAGGAGGGCGAGGCTGGGGACGAGGGGAAGAGGCGGGGGGAGTCGGAAGCCTGACGACGGCCGGTGGATGCACGCTTTTTTTTTTTTTTTTCTTTTTTTTTTTTGGGCTCCCAGGTGATTCCCGGCTGGCGTTTCGGAGAAAGCAGCTCCGGAAACGAACGACTCGGCTCGCTGGGACCGAAAAAGACGACAAAGCGTTTCCTCTGCTGGACTGAAACCGAACGCACAGCTCCACGTAAGAGGAGACGGCGGGGGAAACAGGAAACGGTTTTTATTTTGGTGCAACAAAAAAACAATAATGAACTGCTTTTATATCTGCTCCACATTTAGATCACCTGTAAGTTTCTGTTTTTAATACTTGTTTTTTTTTTTTTTTTTTTGTTTTTTAGAAGAGCTAACGGTGGAGTTTAAAACAAACGGGAGGTAAAACCAGGACGCCTCAACACAAACGTTCCTGTTCTTAAAAAAAAAAAAAAAGAGAACCAAAAGCACAGACTTTTATTTTGAAAAGGCCTTCCTGTCGCCTGGTTCGTCCTGAAGACGAATTCTCTTTCTAAGCGCCGGTTTCTCCCCGTCTTTCCGGAACATTTCCGTCTGACCGAGACAAGCTGAACGGCTCCAGGCGCCGCTGCGTCTGGATTCGCCTTAATTTTTCTTCTTCTGGGGTGAAAATGAGGAAAGGTGCAGACAAATTTAGTCGGCACGTCTGGTAAAGATGTGGCGAACGCCGTTTCACACGTGGAAAGGAATCGGAGGCTGATTGTTCATTAGAATATTAATTGTGTTTGACATAATCGTGATGGCCCTTTTTATACAAATATAACTGAAAAAACTTTTAACACGTCACGTTCTGGACGTCACCTGACCAGTTTCACTGCAAAAACAAAAATAAAAATAAGTACAATTTTCTTGAAATTATTGTATTTATCCTTGATTTGAGCACATAAATGAGATGGTTTGCCAATGGAATGAGATTTTTTGCACTTAAAATAGGAACAACTTATCTCTATAATCTTATTTCAGGTGCAGTATATCTAATTATCTTAGTTTAGGGGTCAAAATAATCACTCCATTGGCAGATAATCTTATTTAGCTGCTGAAATCAAGGATAAATGCACTAATTTCTACGATAACGTTAGACAGCAGCTAGTAGCTGAAATAGCGACTTTTACGGCGACTTTTGTTACAGGTGAATCATTTAATCACAAAGATTAAATGACCCCTCCCTTAACATGCCTTAAAATAACGATATGATCAAAATACTGCCTAATATTTCTGCACAATGAGAAGCGGTAGGATTGACCAATCATTCAGGCACTGTACTGGATCATATATACAGTAAAAGTTGTTCCTATGCAGGCTGCTGATTTTAAAATTTTAGCCAATATTATAAACAGAGAAAGTCATGATCACTAAAGTTTTGGTTGTTTACTACACAGATCTTTCTGTTACTACAGAAACGTTTGCCTTCCGGCGTTAGGAAATAACTCTGGCACCGCCGCGGGAAAAAAAACAAAAGCTTTTTCTGCGTTGGCAAATCATTGCCATGAAAACTGTGAACTCAAAAATGTAATGCAACAGCTAGCAATACTGTTGTAAAAGATTAAATTCAGATAATATTAAGTTATCTGCGCCTGAAGTTTATCTGATATAAAATGTTCAGTGCAGAAGTGGAATCAATGGAGCGACGGGATCCAGCGCTCGGTTTTCTGCATCGCGCTCCGATCCCGTTTAACAGCGAAATCCATTTTTTCCTCCTAAAGCCGGGCGTACACTGTACGATATTTTCACTCGTTTTACTCAGATGCAGCTCAAACTGTACGATGAAACCTCAGGGTTTAAAAGTTCACAGATCTCCATCTCTGTTCTTACCGTACAGCTCGATGCTCTGAGGATCTGACTGCTCACACTGTACGTCTAAAAACCACGTCAGACTCAGCGCCGTAGAGAGATGGCGCTACTCTGACTCGTCTATCTGGAAGCCAAACCTAAACAGTAGAAGAAGAAAAAGACGGAAGTGTCAATGCTCTCTGTTAAAAATGAGGCTCACTAAAACGAAACGCTGCCTTGGTAATTCTACGAGTTGCTCCGTAGTTTGACTCCACCACGCTTCTCTCTACTATGTTTTCATCTGAGAAGAAGAAGAATTTAATTGTTTGCACATGCTCAGTGCGCGACATTGGGGTAATTCGGCTCGTAGCTCTACTTCACCAGCAGGAGGCGCTCATGATCTCCTCAGGAGGGCCGACTGAATTTATTTCAGACATGTTTGATTTTAATCCGACCGTCGGATTCCTGATGGGCTGATCGTCCCTCGTTACCCTCTGGATGCTACACGACGCAGATGAAACTCATGCGAAAATTATTCGCACGACTGAAGAATCGGCCCAAAAAGGGCAAAAAAAATCGTACAGTGTACGCCCGGCTTTAACAGAATATATAGGGATGCTATAAAATGCTCTTTCTTTTAACTTCCCTCGGTGGTTTGTGCATCCAGGGGCGCAACACGACTAAAGCTTACCCTGCCAATATGGCGCCTGGTGGTCGCGATCGGCTGCAGGCACGGCGGAGGTTCTGTGATGCTGTGGGCCTTTATGACAAAGAATCTGGACTCCTCATGTAGCCGAGTCAACGCGTAGATGGTTCCTCAGACCTTCTTCACTGACCGTCTCTGCCTCCAGACTTAAATCCTGCAGGAAAACCTGAAGAGACGAGAGGAACCAGAACTCTGGACCTTCCAGACCAGGAGTCAGCAGCCTTTACAGTCTAAAGAGCCCTTATTCTTAATATATAAAATGAGTCTAGACGTGCAGTATAAGTGGTTTTATAGTCACATTAAAGAACTATAAGTTTATATCTACTTTCAGGTTTTTAGGAAACAGGAAAATTAATTAAGCGGTAGTTTGGAGCCCAGAGACAAAATAAATTAATGATCTAAACAAAATCAGCGTCATTCTGTTGATTAAAAAGCCAGAACTAAATGTTTATTTTCACCTTTATGTTCCAAAATATTCCACTTAGGCCGTCATGGAAGTGGCTCCTGATCCAGAAGATCCGTCGCTCTGGTCCCTCCAGCCTCGTTAAGTTTTATACCTGAAGACAAAGTGGCCCCTGTTCATTAAGCCACCTGTGATTTTTCTTTATTTTTCCCCCTTTGTTACACTTTGCTTCTTTAATAAAAGTTACTTTTTAGGCTTTTTTAAAAAAAAATTTAATTTAAAAAAGGGGCGTGAAGTCAGCGATCGCTCTACTTAAACCTGCTTTCAGCTTCTCTCAGTGAAAAGTTCGCGTCCAGCTCTTAAACACTGCCACGTTCTCACCCAGACTCACGTTTGATGACATTTTGTTTTTTTGTTTTTTATAAATTACACCCTCAGTTCTGTCTGTCAGGCACCACTGGCTGCCAAACCTTTTCCTGATTTAAAAAAAAAAAAAAACGCTTCGAGGTGCCAAAGTTTTCCAACGTGCTAAATACTAAACCCGAGAACACTAAAAAAAAAAAAGAACCGTTTGAATCAGATGCTGAAACACGGCGTCCAGATGTGAACGGAGCGGCTGATTGGCCGCTGAGCCGATTACGTGAAGCCTCTGAATAAACGTCGCATTACTGCATAATTCAGCCACGTTTGTTTTATGTGGGTTCTGAATTAATCTGATTAATGAAGTTACTGACCTATTGCTGCTTTAAGACCTGTTTTTTTTTTTATTTTTCTGTTCTTTGTTACTCAGAAAGTTTCCTAAAAACTCCCAGAAACTATTTATTTTTTTGTATTTGTAGTCATGTAAGCGTTCTGGGGGAACTCTGTCCTAAATGTTTCGTTTACATCCTGTTTAGTGAATTCCTCAGACGGTTACAGAAAATATCTCTGGGACATAAAGTCAACATTTTAATGTTAATAAGAATATATTTTTTAGGGATAATCACAGAAACCTGCCCCTCATTAGTTTTGCACATTTCTAATTATCGACTCTGGAAAAAACACAAGGTGGGAATAAAGAACTGATTTCAGATCTAAAGACCATTTTAAGATAATAAAAACATGTTTTTTCTGACCTATGTACATTTCAGATATTTGTTACATAAATAAAAACCGTTAAATCATTTTTTTAGGCCACATAATTAGCCGCAGGTTTAGTTTGTTTATGAAATGCCGTTAAGCACAAATTTATCTTCGTGCTTCTCACTTTTCATTCTTGGTTGTGTTTCGGGGGGAAAATTTCAAGTGTAACTTCAGAATAATGTCATAAAATCCGACTCGTTTGATCGTTTGTCTGAGTCAAAGTGTTTTTGTTAATGTTGGGCTTTTGTTCGGATCCTTTTGGGTTTTTTTATTTGTTGTTTTCATGTGAACCGGTTTGCCTTTCTGCGTCTGATTCATGGTGAAACCCTAAAAACGTGGCGGTTGGTGCCCAGTTGGTCTCTACTGGTTAAACTCTTAACTTCAGTCACGTTTGTTTGACTTTTTTTCCTCTTTTTCTTAAGGCGTAAAAGTGAAGGCGCTGCACTTTACTGACGCAGAAAATCACGGCAGGATTGACGATTACGTCGAGCTGTAAATATGTTCAGTACAGATTGATGCTTCAGTGTGATTATCACGATTAATGAAAAGGTTTCATTTAAATAAAGCACTAACATTCACCCATCTGAGTCTGTGTTTTGTTTTTTTAAAAACCTCCTTAGCTTTAATTTATTTGGTTAAATTTGTTGCATCATAAGTTTTCTGGAGTTTTTGTGCCAAAACTTTGCTGCGATGAGGAAAGGATGGATTATTTTTCTCCTTTTTTAAGTTTTTGTCACATTTTATGCGACAGACCAGCACAGAGCTGTAGGGAAACGTTTTCGTTTCATTTTTTTGTTTTCCAGGCTATGCAAAAAGTGTGCTGTACATTTGTCCCATAAATAAAAATCGGCTTTAGGCTATAAAACAATATTCCAAGCTTTGAACATCTCCCAGAGCACATAGAAATTATTGCAGAAAAGTTAAAATCCTACAATTAAAAATGTTAAGTACATCACAAAGTATTCATCTTTTAATTAAAACACTGTTGACATTCTCTTTAATTTGATAGTAACATTTATCCAATGATATTTAATTACTCAAATGCAAACTTTGGTGCATTAAAATCTGCTTTTAATTCAATTATTAAATTCAAAGAACTGACCGAGATCCTGTTCTTATATTGCAAGACTAAAAAGAGTAAATAGTCAAATCATTCAAAATAATCATTTAATTACAGCTGACTTAGTATAAATGTGTGGACAGTTTTCAGATTTGTATTTAAAATCCTGCAAAACTGTTGTGAATTAATTTATGGTCTGCTACAAAGTTATAACATAGTAACCTTCACCCTTTCTGTATAAAACATTTTCTTATCAACCCGTCAATTATTTTGAAATGTTCTCATTTAAGCAACCACATTTCCCTTACAAACAAAATCTGAAAAGTTTGCCTTTTAAAAGTAACATGGTGACTATTAAAAAGCATTTCAAATGTTCACTTGTAAAACAATAAATTCAATTTGTGTCTTTTCTTTTTTTAAAACAGTTAATCAAAATAAAACAAGAGGAGTCGGCTACTTCTGGCTTTTATTATATAAAGTTAGATGGACATTCAGACTTTACAATAAATACATAGTTCTATAGCACAGTGGTTTATTTTGGTTTACTTTCAGTTTTTGTAAATTTACAGCAAGAACTTTGGTTCTTTTATTTACAAAAAAAAAAAAGAATCTCTTGTATTGCTGGAGGTTGTGTGTAGAAGCAAAAAAATAAAAAATAAAATAAATACATAAAATCTCTCAGCAAATATTACAACTTTTCCGAACCCAAACAGATTCCTGGGTTTCAGGTCGTCTCTCTTCAGAATCAGCAGAAATGAGAGAAAGTCAGAAAAACACATCCCAGCCGTTTCTGACCGAGACGGAGGAGATAAAAAATAAATCCTGACAAAAAATATATCCTGACAAAAAATAAATCCTGACATTTCCTCAGAGGTTCCTCCAGGGATGCAGCGGCGCCGACCTCCTGGTGCCTTCAAAGACCCTCAGGAACGTCGGCAATCAGAGCATCAGCTGCGGTTCTTCAGGATCCGGTCGGAGAGCCAGTCCAGGCCCTCTACCAGACCGGCACCGCTGACGGCGCAGGAGGACTGGACAAACCACTGCGAGGACACACAACAGGTCAAAGGTCACGTTGTACTCTCCGGTTAAACGCCTTCACCCGGATGCAACAGGAGAAACCCCCTGAGACGATCGGACCCTGGAGGTACGTACCGGCTGCTGCACCGCGGACAGCCTCAGGGCCTCGGTGACGGCGCTGGCCGACATGGCTCTGGGTAAATCCTGTTTGTTGGCGAACACCAGCACCGGCACGCCCCTCAGCGCGTCCTCCTCCAGCTGCAGGACGCAAACACGCAGCGCCGATTAGACGCCCACTTACACCGCAAACTACAGATATCACTTTGCAAACTGCTTTTATCTTTTTTGTTTTATCCATTTAGTGTTTTATAACCATACTAGCTTCTCTGTCCCTGCTGCATTAAACAAAGAAAGGCATCCCCAGATCATGATGCCGCCACCACCGTGTTTTACAGCAGGAACAGAATCCCAACTCAAACCACAAGTTTCTGCTTTTCACTCTTTCAAGATCTTTTTTTAAACAGATATTTTAAAATAGTTAAAAACAGAACTCCAGACCAAAAGTCTCTACAGACATTTATATCTATCTATCTATCTATCTATCTATCTATCTATCTATCTATATATATATATATATATATATATATATATATATATATAGATATATATATATATATATATATATATATATATATATATATATATATATATATATTTATTTATTTTTTTTTTTTTTTTGCTTTCAGTTCAGATAAACTCTGGTTTAGAGCCACAGCTGCAAGAGTCTGCCAAACTAAATTTCTTATTATGATGCCTTCTGTAGGAAATTATACATGCTTTTTAAATTAAATAACAACTTTAGTTTTGTTTAAAGGTTAAACACATTTTCACTTAAATTTGGTAGGAAAGGACGTCTGAACGTACATAGTTTGCAACCTGTTGAGAAAGAACAACTTCATATAAAAAAAGAATATTCCCAACACTATTAATGTCATTGTGGGAATGTTATTTATATAACAAATAAAAATCTAGCAAATTTTAAATTACCCTTATATTTTTAAATATTGGTAATTTCTTTAGCCTTTTTGGCCAAAGTAATTAAAAGTGGCCTCAGACTTCTGGTGCTGACAACATGAAGCAAAGCTGCCATGCTCACGCAGGGCCAGCAGGGGGCGATGACGTCAAGCTTAGCGCTCAGAAATACAAGCAGAACTATTGATGCTTATTGATTATTGATTTCTCTCTGTCAAGTGGACGCTGCAGTGTGAACTTGAAGGTGAAAACAAGTTTTGTCTGGACTGAGTGTGCAGCACGCTGAATCGTGCAGACGTTAGATCCCTGAACCTCGGGTCGCTGAAATCTGAGCTCCACGCTGTGAACAGAGGCTCACCTGCATGTGCAGCTCGTCTGCGGCCTCTTTAATCCTCTCCGGATCGTTGCTGTCCACCACAAAAATCAAACCCTGAACACAAACACAGACGGAAAATAAAGCAAAAATATGTTTGCACCGTTTATTTTATTTGGAAAGGAACAAAATACATATTTTGAAGGGATGAAGAACATATCTGCATTAATACTGGTATCTGCCGATGTTTTTCATGGTGTAACGTATCGGGCCAATATTGGGCACGGGACTCTGATAATATAGCAACAGGGTAGTGAAATACATTAAATATGTAGAAATAACAGTAAGTATTCTTTAATAGCTACAACAGTTATATATTATCAGATATTGACGTCACAATTTTTTAAATTTTATATTTATATGATTTTTCTCAACCCTTTCTTGGTTGTAATTTGGACGGCTTCGATCTTCTCTGTAAGCTTTAACGTTTTGCTCTCGATGTCCGTATCACTTCTTTCATGTCCCTCAAGTGTTTGATTTCAACAAAAACATTTGATATCAGACAAATATAACCCAAGTAAATACAAAAAGGAAGTTTTCAAATTATCCAAACCAAGAAAATGTGATTTTCCCCCTCCTAGTTAAATCATTTATTTTGGAAAGCTGAGTTGTGGCGTTATTAATACCAGATCTGTAAAAAAAAAAACAAGAAAATCACAAAAACAGAACCTGTCTGACAACATGAAGTAGGCGAAAAGTAACACGTCTCTTTCTTTTTTCCTTTTTTTTTCTAGTCCGATGTAAATTGGTTTTGGAGGGTGGGAATTATAAACTTAATGCTTCTGCCAATACACCCTTTTTCAGACAGATTTTTTTAAATCTATGTTACCAGGACATATGTTGTCATTTATTGTATAGAAAAAAACACGTCAACCCCTGATTTAACTTAAAAAAACAGACATTTCTAGTCTGTTTTTAAGTACATAGAGAAGAAAAAGCATAAGGGGGTAAATCCTTTTCTTCCTGCTTGCCTGCCTTGCTTTAACTGCCTCAACGTGGAGCCGTTGAAACCAGCAGCTGTATGAATCCTTCACACCTGCAGCAGGCTTACCTGCGTGTTGGTGTAATAGTGCCTCCACAGCGGTCTGATGACCGTCTGGCCACCGACGTCCCAAACGGTGAAACTGATGTTTTTATATTCCACCGTCTCCACGTTGAAACCTGAGCAGGACAGAAAAAAAACACGTTTGTGACCCTAAAAGCAGCGACTTTCTGTCCCTCAGAGAGTCGGAGGAGGTCCGGACGGCTCACCGACGGTCGGGATGGTGGTGACCACCTCGGCCAGCTTCAGCCGGTACAGCAGCGTGGTTTTACCTGCAGCGTCCAGACCCACTGCAGAGACACAGCAGAGAAGATCTGTCAGAACCAGAACCCTGGGCTCCAGTGTAAATTATAGCATCAGTTTAGCATTTAATCCCGTTATAAACAGCCAGCAAGGCAGCCGCTCTTAATGACCTTCTATTGTGCTTTTATATGTATCTTACTTTCCCCTAGTAATTGTTTTGTTTTTCAATAAATGAATAAATGTACGCCTTATTCCTAATATAATTACACGATAAAAAGGAATTGTTGTTCAACTCAAAATTTTAACTGTCAATGCATATTAGATCATTAGTAACATTAAAAAATCAAACAATACACCAAAAGATATCAGTAGGTGTTTACTTGAATCTTTTTGATAGTTTTCTAAAGGCAGCTTTACTATAAACAGCAGAATAAAATCCTGAACCTATGGCTTTTAGTTTCAGTGCCACCCCAAAAGTTTAAGTGGCTTCATCTGCCCCCCCCCCCCATTAAAGATTTATGAAAACGACCACTGCAGGATTCTGGTTCAGGCTGGTGAGAATTCAATAATTATACTCTTATCATTACATAACCCTGAAGTCTAACAGAGAGCAAACATCACATTTTACCTAAAAATAAAAGTAAGAAGCAAATAAATTAGAAGGCAAATTAAATAAAACTGGTTTTATGGTCATTTATTTATGTCTAAATATCTACAGCAGCCTTTATTAATCCCCCCAATGGGGCACGGTCAACTATGTGGGCAGCTGGGCTTTTAGGGGTGGTAAAAGGTCAATAATAATTATAAACAAAAATTAAAACTTTATTAACTTAACTTCTGCCCTGATTAAAAGTCTAATTTAAAGTAAACAGGATATTTCAAAAATGTTCACTCCTGCTGCAGTAAAAGCTGGATTTATTAGAGGACTTTTATCTTTAGCAGAGAAGCCAATAATTAAATTCCAGTTTATTTATTAAAACTCTCAAACTACAGTTTATAACTAATTTTTTTTTTTTCAGCCATTATGACCTTAAAAGTAATTAAAAACTGACCCATTAAAATCCTGACGGGAATCTTGGAGGTGAACCTGGAGAAGATCTGCGAGATGATGACGCCCATGATGAAGGTCCAGGTAGGAATCGTCCCGGGTCGGATGTCCGTGGCTCTCCGTGTCCGTGGCTCTCCGTGTCTGTGGGTCTCCGTGGGGCTCCGTGTTTTATACAGTACCATCGTGGGCGTGCTTCCCTTCTCCACGCTGTCATCTCAGCGGCTGTCAGCGCGGTACACGGTGGAAGCGCGGATGGAATACCGGAAGACAACAAACACCTTGTGACATCACTTCCGCCCCCTCCCCTTTCAAACTAAAAGAATAAATTAAGAAATCTTTATTCTTAATAAAAATCTTTATTCTTAATAAAGAAAACAGAAAGCCACGCCAACGTCATATATATATATATATATATATATATATATATATATATATATATATATATATATATATATATATATATATATATATATATCGTTTGTGTACATACAGTCATATTCGGTGAATTGGAATATGTATTTCTTCTTCGTCAGATTGAAAGTACATTTTGAAAAAAGTTAACTTTTAACCTAGTATTTAACCTGGTATTAAACCTAGTTTTTATAAAGGATTTCTGCATGAATATCGTTGCTTTTCTGTTGGTCTTATACGATTCTAATCTCATATGCTGTGTTTTTATCAGGTGGAGGTGGGGAATAAACGCACAATTAACAGAAATAAAGGCTTTAAAACAACACCAGTCTGTGTTAAGCTATATAATGTGTTTCCTTAAGTGAATCCGGTTGCTGTGATAAATGAACTTGTCAATAATATTCATATTTATTGATTATGACTGTATGTGAATATACACATTAAGAAATCTTGGTTTGATGGGAAAGTCATTAATAATTCAGGCCTGGATGTTTCTAATGAAACTGATCTGAAAATGAAAGTACCATTTACTTTGTAGTATTTGCAATAAATAAAACTACAACAACTGAAACAAGTTTTTATATTTCCTCAGGATATCTTTGTGTGAAATTAAAAGTTCTTCGCTGGTCTAAAAACATTGAAAAACAAAATAAATCTGTAAAATGGTCAACTATTTTTTTCACAGCATATGATGGTAGGTAACAGACTAACACACAGAACAATAAAAACTGGAGACAAATAACTTCCGCAGGAGAATCAGCCTCAGTTTTATTTTGGAAAATGTGGGAAATTTCGACCGGAAGTGACGTCACTCTGTTTCTTGGAGTCGTTGGCAGATCTGACAATGCTGTTCTGGAGCAACACCCACCAGAACCCAGGAACAGTTTCAGTCAGAACAAAAAGTATCCCTCAATAACATCCATCAGGTGTGACGTCATCATTTAGTTGCTGATTTCAGAACAGCTGACAATAAATTTTATCTTAAAACGAAAAGAAAAAATCTGTTTCTTAAATTTGAGGAAATTATCTTTACACTTATAATCCACACCTACTTCTAATTACAGAGAAATTATACAATAATGGTTTAATAAAACAAAATTATTATTACTTTAATTATGGAAAAGCAGATATTTTCCTTATAATTTAAGCAAAATGATGTATGAGATAATTTATAAATCACATGACAACCTCTGCTTGTCTACTTTTGTTGTTTTCAGTACCATCAAGTTTACCAAACAACTAAAAAATTAAACTTAAGTTCCTCCCACAGACAAACACAAAGTTCTGCAGTCTCTTTTAATAAAAATTACCCATCAAACCACATTTTTAAAATGCTATCTATCCCACAGAACAAATACTGGACTGGCATGCAGATTTTGCACTTATAACATACTAATAAATATCATATCCTACTAAATGTTGCATCTAACCATGTCTTTGCGATTGTGACGTGCAAACGTTGATAATATAATCTGTGTCCAAAGATATAAACCGAGAGGAAATGCAAACTATTTTCTGGACTTTATGCAATGCTGTGAGTCTCACTCAAGTTTTAAATTTTTTTTTATTTTACACAGTTTCATCCTGCAGGATTCCTTCTTATTTTTAAAGTTCTTCTTCAAACATCGGCAGAAAAGTGTCTGTAAACGCTCTTGAGGAAGTGGGCCGTCATGTATCTCTGCTGCTAATAAAATGTTTAGAACCGTGTTGATTTGTGTCCAAAAGAGGAAGTTCTGGGATGTTTGCTGCAGAAGGTTCACAGGGGAAGGACATCAAGTGGACTAGATGAAGACTTTGTTGACTTTTCTGCTTGAAAAACGTGGAGCTTTGATTAATTTGTTTGCCACCGACATCTGGCTGTGCTGAAGATTTGTGCGTAAGCGTGCAGCATTGGGTCTGGTTCCAGGATATTTTCTGTTTATTTCCAGACAACATGAAGCTTCTTTCTGGTCTTTGCACAGATTCTGGTGGGTTTGTGGTTCAGGAAACTCCCAGCCAGGCGTCACATGGTTTATCTTGGTTTCATTTGCAGTTCTGGCTGAGCAGGTTTCCTCCACGTCTCCTGTTGCAACACCGCAAACTTTCCCAGTTCTGCCCTCAACGGGTCACATGAGCGACCCCGAACCAGTTCAACAAACAGATAAGCAAAATAAGATTTATTGTAAAATCTCAGCGGGAAAAGATTATTAATCGTATTTCCTTGTTTGTTTGTTTTTTGTCTTTTACGACAGAAACAAGACAAAAATGTCAGACGCCAAAAATGCTAAAATAGAAAGAATTAAATAAAAAATGTGTCCAAAGACTAGTAAAATCAATGCAAAGCTAGAGAAAAATGTGATTTAAATCACTCCAAACAGATAAAACTATATAATAAAATCTACAAAGATGAATAAACCAAACAGGCTGAGATGTTAATACAGACTTAGCCAACTTTATTTATTTGTATGTACAGAGTGCATACAGAACGAAATTTCATTGCAAATAGATTACGACTGCTTGCAGGTGGAATAAGGCAACATTACAATATAAAGTGCAGCAGTGATCAGATGTAACAATGCAGAAGAACAGTGTGAAAAACAGTGTGCAGAAGAATGTACAGTTTATGTGCAAAAATAATGGTGCAAAAAGGCATTTGTATGAAAAAGTTTGGTGCAGTGCAAAAAAATATGTGCAAAAATGCAGTAAACGTTGAATTATGTACTATTTAAATAGATTACAAAAGTTTGGTAACATTGGTAGTGCCAGGTAAGGATGCAAATGATGCAGGGTCCAGTTCAGAGTACAGCAGTTCAACAGTCTGATGGCAGCAGGGAAAAAGCTTTTGCAGAACCTGGTGGACCTGCAGCGGATGCTGTGGAACCTCTTTCCAGAGGGCAGCAGGGAGAACAGTCCATGGTGGGGGTGTGAGGGGTCCCTGATGATGTTATGGGCTCAGGACACACAGCGCTGAGATGAAATGTCTTTTATGGAGGGAAGAGGAGTCCCGATGATCCTCTCTGCTGTCCTCACCACTCTCCTCACGTTCTTCCAGTCAGAGGCACTGCAGCCTCCACACCACACAGAGAGACAGCTGGGCAGAATGCTCTCTATGGTGCTTCTGTAGAATGTCATGAGGATGGGCAGGGGTCAGGTGGGCTCTCCTCATCCTCCGCAGGAAGTACAATCACTTCTGTGCCCTCTTCACCAGTGACGTGGTGTTCACAGACCAGGTGAGGAAAAGCAACCAGCTGCTGAAACATGAACACTAAACTGTAACAGCTGGACAGACAGTCTAACAGGAGCTGCAGGTGATTTCAGCTCTAATCCCAGTCAATGAATGTTAGTAGAAGAAGCTCTTTGTGTGTCATTAGCATTTAACAGAAATGGTCCTACCTTTCTGGGATGGACGAAGACGTCCCGCTCCCAACCTCTGATTTAAATCATTAAAACCTTCCCAGACCAGAGAGGATGCGCAGTTTAGCCCAAATATATCACATCCCTGATAGATTTACATTTTATCGTATCTTCCTCCTACCAGGAACTTTGTTTCTAGCAGGAGATGGGACAGGCATGTCTGTTCTGTACTCTTTGCTCACCTTCAAAATGACCAAACAGGACAACCGTCTGTTAGCACAGATTTCTGTGAAATAAGGAGGATTTTCTTTCAACCAGGACCAAATCCAAGACTGCAGATCTGCGCACCGATCTGGAGGAATCTTGCGGCGAATGTTTGAGAATCCCTGTTGGTGTTTTAAGCACAGCCTATTTCACAGACTTCCAGAAAGCACAAATTTCTATACTGTATTTGGCATTCCCCCAACATACAGCTGTTGTCTTTTTATCCAGGAACACGTTCCATGGTTGGCATCCCTCAGTCTGTGGCTTCGACTGTCTTAAAGCACGTTCAGGCATTCATTTGGCATAAGATTCAGAAACCTCAAGTCCTGATTTATTGTCATTAATAGTCATTCATGCATCCATCCATTGTCTATACACGCTTATCCGTGCAGGGTTGACAGGAAGCTGGAGTACCCGGAGAGAACCCATGCATGCACAGGGAGAACATGCAAACTCCATGCACAACAACCCCAAGCTGGGATTCAATCCCAGGACTACCAACCAGCAACTGTGCAACCCACTCATCTGGAAAAGAAGGACGTTGTTTGCAACAATGTGGCATTAAATACTTGTAAGACTGGTTGGGTGAATATTTAGTCTGATCTGTTTGCCTGAGACAGACTGCAGGGGGAGATCAGGAGGTCTAGCAGAGTTCAAAGCCAAGAAATGAAACTTAGAGAGGCTCCTGACGTCAGCAGCAGGAACTGAAAGCCAGCAACCTGACATTCAGCCCTGAGAAGCTGCAGGCGGGGATTGTTTATCCCAGAGAAGACGCACTGATTGCTGCTTCCCAGCAAAACGCAGCAGACTCGCTGAGATGAAGCTGCTTTTCTTTTGCACGGTGATGGTGCTGACCGCCACCAAAGGTCCTCTGCATGCTTGGCCAGACCCCACCAGAGGTAAGAAACACAGCAGTCTACATATATATCACAGAAATCACTGGTGCAGAACTTTGTTAATAAAAGTTTTCTTTCCACGATCAGATGTCTTCTTCCTTCCAGAAGGATCCGAACTAAACTTAGCAGCTCAGTTCCAGAAATCATAGTTTTTTATTAGTTTGCATCCCTTTGTTCAGATATATAACCTTTATCTCCTCGCGCCGTGCTTAAATCACGCACATTTCCTGTTTTTGTCAACATCTGAATGTCTAGGAAGGAACCAGTTTATCCACATCAGGTTTGGAAAAAGGTTTAGATTCCTTCTTGGGAATCAAGCTTTGAAGTAATATTTTGAATATGTCGAAATGAGAGATGCACTCTGGCCAGGAAAAGCGTGGTCGGTGAAAGGTCCACACTAACCAACAAGGTGAAGGAAATCTCCCTTCTTCCTGTTTGGACTATTTGCCAAAACATGTGTTCTCATGGCCGACCACATGGTGGCGCTTCAGCAATTATATTTCCGGTTTTGTGGAAGGCAACGTTTTGCACGTGTCACATTTTATCACTTTACAACCACAAACTTTGGTATATTTTATTGGGGTTTCGTGTGAAAGACCATAAACACGTGGCTACTGCATATCAGATCCTCTGGACCTCATTGTGCTGCATGTTTTAGGGGATTTCCTGCTAGAGCAGACCTTTTTTAAAAGGATGGATGATTATCAATATGACTGTGTTGTGCAATTAATTACACACGGTTTAAAGATTATTTAATGTTTAGTAAATAACTCTCTGTCTGTTAATTACTGTCTGATGATGATCAGCTCTTAGGCTGATATCAAGACAATAGTTGAAAGGGATTAATTTGAGCACCAGCGATCTTTTAACAGCAAACTCTGCACACATATAGAATAAAGGAGTGACAACTTCTCTTCAAGCTCAAGAATTTATTAATAGAAATAAAATGAACATCCAGAGAACATCACAGTAATGCTGTTTATCTGAATTGACACTATATTTCAATCAACAGGCTAGTGAAACTAAAACTACTAAGTAAAGTGAAGATAAAAAGAAGCTCAGCTAAGTAACTATGTACATACAAAAGAACACAAAAGACAAAAACAAAGTGGTTGATCATCATCAGAATAATTCAGTGAATCCTGGTTCACTGCAGATCTGATTTAATTGAACATGGAGTTCAATTAGCTTAATTAGCTTAATGTTGTTCTAAATTAACTAATTTAGAACAACGTCTGGCATGTTTTTCAACCCATTCACAATGCAAATCCCGAGTTACACAAAACACTATTTGAGGAAATAATATTTTAAAGAATGATTTGCTCAGTAAAATCATTTACTTTAGGGACGCTCAATTTTATTAATGCGAGTATACCTCCGGGAGGATAGGGGTCGCTGTAGTGATCTGTCGCTAAAATCGGCTAATCCTAAACTTAAACAAAACGCCTTTAAATGGACATTAAAATTCCATATTAATGCTGCAATAATGCTCATAGCACTATCAAACGATGGCAGAGTGAAACGAAATAAACTTTATGTTTGAAACAAGCCTTTTTGGTGCCTATCCGGGAACCGGAAGTTACCAGAAGCAAAATAGCATTTTGGCTAGGTAATTTTCGGCGCTAACTTTAGAAGCTTCAGCTTTATTTTAGCAATAATGATTGGAATAGATAACACAAACATCAATATACCATTAATGTATAAAACTCTTACGGAGATAACGTTTGTTATAACCATAAAAACACACTCGAATTACATCGGCAATAGCATGGTATCAACATGCTAGAGGGGAGCTACTCGGTAGCTCCAGCCTAGGGGTTCAGGTGGGTGGGCATGCTTGGTAGGTTTGGAGCACAAGAAGGGTTGGGAGTCAAGTTCAATCTTATTGCAGCATTTTGTACACAGGGCCATTTGACGTGTTTCACACAAAAATCAAAGGAAATACGTTTAATTTAACACTTGAAAGCTGAAATGCAAATCTAAAGGTACTCCTCAGAGTTTCAGCAAAAAGTTCACCAATGAGAGTCTTGACTGAAAACATGTTTTCAGTGCTGATTTTAACGAGCCTCCCAGTTTTCAGGGAGTTTGCTGCAAAGCTGAGATCCATAGAAATGGTTTACGTCTGATCCTGGGAACGCTCAGGTCTCTGAAGACCGAACGGGTCTAAACGGTTCCTACTTGAGAGGGAGCTCAAAACACCTTCCAGTGCGTCATATGTCAAAAGTAACATTTCAAAAAGTCAACAGTTCTTCAAACGGGCAAGTGCAGTGATTTACCAACTGGAGTTATATAGTCTATTTAGGTCTGGTCTTTGACTAGGCCATTCTGACGCACGAACAGAAACTATACTTTAACATATTTAATCTAACAAGGCAGAGGGATGTTTACAGCTTCAATACTAGACTCGTACATAAAATAAGGCAGGCGGGTTAATATCCAGAAGTGAGAGAGTGCCAAACTCTCGTTAATGTCATCTTATATGGATCAGCAAAGACCAGCTCCAGGACTGATCGATTCACCGTTAGCCTGGCTCCAGGGATATCCACGTGTCCATTCTGCCCCGAGATAACTGTCCATTTATTTATGCTTTATGCATGCCACCCATGGCGTTTCTGCATTTGAAGCTTGTGGGGCTCCACCAGATGTCGCTGTGGAGCTGTATGTTCTCAATAATCAATGGGACAAGATTGTTCTTTATAGAGCAATATTGTAAAAAAGGCAGATTTCTTTACCAATAAAATTCTGTTATAAAAATTTGTGTCTATTTATCTAAGTCTGCCAGAAAACTGACAACCTCAGTAGCTAAATCCTCCTGGGGAGCCTTGCTATTGGGGACGGCCCACCAACGTTTGTTTACATAATGAACATCTGGAATCACACTGAGCATGCCCAGTACGCTCTCAGTAGACAGCTGTGGGGCACAAATCCTACGGCCCCAAGCTCTGATCGTCCAATCAAAATGCGTGAATTAGACATGTTACGTTTACGTTCTGCTGGAAAGGGTGCGACTATCTAGACAAGGCAGATTTATCTGTAGAGCACATTTCAGTACAAGGACAATGCAAAGTGCATTTATATGATTAAAACATTGGAAAATTAAAACAATAAAAGCAAGTAAAAAAACTGTTAGAATAAAATGTAGGAAAATTTAAACAAAATAAGAAAATGTAAACTAAAAGCAAATATTAATCTAGTGTTGGTTGTTCTTGCTGGCTCATTGAAGGATTGATGTGAATCATTTCTGTTCAATAAATGAACATTATGAGTGAGCCTTTGTTTTTCATTTTATATGTGTAAAAATTAAATTACATTTAGCTTATATAAAATGGGTTATATAGTGAGTTGGTTAATGCTAATTTATCTGTTTAATTTAAAAATCAGTGAGGTTGTATGCATCACAGAAAATTAGTTGCTGCTAATAGTTGTTGAGTTTTTGTGCCCCACTTATCATGTCAGAGACGCCTCTGCATGTCTGTGAGTTATCAGTTAAGTGAAACTGCAACTGTTAAGTGCTTTCTGCAGCTCCAGCCTCTGTGATCGTATAATCCTTGAAAATTACAATAATCCAGCCATGCACCAGTTTGTCTCTGTCCACTTTTCTGACAGGCTGAAACATTAAAGACGCTGTGAAGAGTTGCATGGATACTTTTTAAATACGCTGTAGAGAAAAAGACAAAAAAAAAAAAAGTCCTTAAACTGCAAACATTCAAACTGATTTCCTGATGTGAGATAAATGTAGACCTCAGAGTCTGAATCGTCGAGTTAGAAACTTTATATCATTCTGAAGGTGTGTTTGTGTATGTTTTCTTCCTCAGGTGGCTCTGGAGTCAATTTGAATGGGAAGATGTTCACTTTGGGTGGTTATAATGGAGGATTAGTCATCTATTCACCTTATCAACCTTCCCCCTGGGCGACTCCAACATCTGACCCAACCAGCAGTTACACCTCCGGCTACTACTCCACCTCCACTCCCAGCTACACTGAAACAAACACAGGCAACACAGAAACGTCTGCCCCGTTCACAGCCACAAAAGCTTGGACCACAAAACACACCACCCCAAAACCCACCACCCCAAAACCCACCACCAGACATCACACACCTTCATGGACCACCGGTCCTCCAACTAGAGGTGAGTTCCTCTGAAAATACATACAGGGCTGTCTCAGAAAATTTCAATATTGTGATAAAGTTCTTTATTTTCTGTAATGCAATTAAAAAACATGAAATGTCATACATTCTGGATTCATTACAAATCAACTGAAATATCGCAAGCCTTTTATTGTTTTAATATCGCTGATTATGGCGTACAGCTTAAGAAACTCAAATATCCTATCTCGAAATATTAGAATATTTCCTCAGACCAAGTAAAAAAAAAAAAAACATTATAACAGCTAAACAAAATCAAAGATTTGAAAATGTCCATTAATGCACTCAGTACTTGGTTGGGAATCGTTTTGCACAGATTACTGCATCAATGCGGCGTGGCATGGAGGCAATCAGCCTGTGGCATTGCTGAGGTGTTATGGATACCCAGGATGCTTCAATAGCGGCCTTTAGCTCATTTGCATTGTTGGGTCTGGTGTCTTTCAGCTTCTTCTTCACAATACCCCACAAATTCTCTATGGGGTTCAGGTCAGGGGAATTGGCAGGCCAATCAAGGACAGTAATGCCATGGTCAGTACACCAGTTACTGTGAGAATCTGATGTCGTCTCTTAACCACTACCATACTTGTGATTTAGTTTACTGAACCAAGCTGAGTGTTTTTCAAGGCTCAGGAAAACCTGCAGTGTTTCGAGTTAATAAGACGATTCAAGTGATTAGTTGAATAGCCTACTAGTATACTTTTTCACGATATTCTAATATTTTGAGATAGGATATTTGGGTTTCTTAAGCTGTAAGCCATAATCAGCGATATTAAAACAATAAAAGGCTTGCGATATTTCAGTTGATTTGTAATGAATCCAGAATGTATGGCATTTCATGTTTTTTAATTGCATTACAGAAAATAAAGAACTTTATCACAATATTCTAATTTTCTGAGACAGTCCTGTAAATCACCACTGAGGGTGGTTGCTGTTTTTATTGTAAAGGTAAAGGAATGCTAAATAATTCTGCCCGTTAGACCAGGTCTCCCAGAAACAAATCACTCTGTTTCTGCTCATGAAAAACAAAAAAATAAATCAAGCCCACAAGCCAAAAAAAAAAAAAAAAAAACATTAAAATAAAACATCACTTATTCTCAGGTAGGTTTTTACTATGTCCTCTACACCAGGGGTCTCCAACTCCAGTCCTTTGGAGCTACTATTCTACAACCTTTAGATGCATCTCTTCTCCAACACACCTGGATTCCCTCATCAGCAGCTTGGCAGAGGCCAGGGCTCCATCTGAAAACCCTCAATAACAGCTCCTAGCTCCCGTTCCTTCACCTTTCATAGGGTCAACAGTAAGAACTCTATCATGGGAAGGAAAGGAGCTTCGGACTGCTGTGCCGAATTTGGACCGCCTTTAACTCCGATGTGATTACGTGACGGGAACACACATGGATGATTCCAGTCAAATCCGGGCCTACAGCCTTAAAATAATGTACTACAAAGTGTGCGATCTCTACTATCCGAACATTTTCATTCATTTCCGTGAGGTGAGCTGTGCTGATACGTAGGGCTGGATGATAATTCAATAACAATATTTATTGATCGACAGACGTATATCAATGATAGAAAATAGGGTCAGTAAAAAGTTAAACAGAATAACAGTTTTCATTCCTTTTGCATTCTAGTCATGTAGGTTAATATTACATCATTACATCCTCCCAACCAATCACAACGCAGACCCAGGAACTAAGCTCCTGACGCACCTCTGCTTTGGCTAGAGTCCTCGCTCATTAGAGGTATTCAGATGGAGCCGAAGTGTTTTTATCTGAGACTGACAGTGTGTGGTTTCTTTTTTTTCCCTCTGTCCTTGTGCGCCCCCTGCAGGTTTCTCAGTGTGTTTGCGGTACATTACCGACTCTCAGGGCGGCTCCATCTTCACCCTCAGCCCATCCAGTTCCCGTATTAGGCTGGATGTCAATGGAATCGCATACATGCTGAGCACCAATGGCTACAACAATGTGTACTTCACACCCAATGTCAGGTTCTGGTCCGGTCTGCAGCCCACCATGTGGACCAGCGTCTGCATCACTGTGGACAACGTGAAGGGTGTGGCTCAGATGTTCAGAGACTCAACCATGAGCATCAGGAAGCTGCTGGATAATTATGTGAGGACATCATGAACACGATCTCTGATTTAAAGTCTGTAATGATCCAAACATAACACTGCTTCTACAGCTGAATACAAAGTTTTCACAACCCTTTACTTTTGTCCCGTTAAAATCTAAATAAAATCTGGGTTATTGTCCCCCCCCCCCACCCCTTCTCAAAGATCTCAACACTTTAAATAATAAAACAAGAAAAATCACTAGTTTCCACACCCTTGGTTCAATATTATGTTGAAGTATGTTAAGGTATGTTGAGGCCACTCCCAGACTGCCGCTGGTTGAGCGCCTCGGGTCCATGTCCTGTTTAGACATAAGTAATCATCCCCTTAGTATGAGGTTCAGCTTCTCCTGAAGAATCTCTCCATATTTCGCTGCTGTCGTCTTAAAATGCTACATGCACCCGTCTCTCAGTTCCCACCATGGAAGAACATCCATGATGCTTCCACCAGTGTTAGCCAGATGCCCGTTCTTCTTCCAGTCGGATCTCGCAGCCAGGTCTCTGAACCGATCTGGCTGACATGTGCTGACAAGGCTTGAATCTATAAAGTGCTGATAGTTGGATAGTTGAAGTTGGTTCTCCTGAATCCACAAAGGAAGCATTGGGTTTCCTGTTCAGCTCTTGCATTCCCATGTAATGGAGATTAAGGTGCTTTTAGGGAAGCTCAGTGCATCTAAAGTTCTCTGAGTCCTTTCCCAGATTTGTGCTCCGGCATAATCTGCCCCGGAGTTTTTTTTTTTTTTAATAAGACCTTATCTGGACAAGGGTGCTCCAGTCCCAATGGACTGAAGTGGACTCCAGTCAAGTAGTAGAAACATCTGAAGGATGATCAGTGGAAATCAGACACACTTGAGCTCAAGTCTAGCTGCGACAAAAGGCTGTGAAAACTTATGTCTATCATTGGCTATTTCTGGAGTTTTTCCGTTGATTAAGTTTTACTCAGATTGGTTTGGAAATAATAATAAAATCTGAGAAAAGCGAAGGAGGGTGAATACTTTGGATTTTTTATTGAATAATTGACTTAAATTAACTTTTACAAGTTATGAAAATTATTAAAATGCACTCCTAGCTTTATGCATTTTAATATAAACCTCATTAATTCGTTTTCCATTGTCTCTAATATTCTATCTGCTGTGTGTGTGTGTGTTTTCAGAACACATGGTCAGGTGAGCCTGTGATTGATTTCTCAGGCTTTGAAGGTCAGGTGACCGACGTCCAGATGTGGGATTATCCTCTCCGTTATAAAGAAGTCTTCTACTACATGAGCAGCGGTTACTACGGGTATGACCCTGGGTGCTCTGTGTGTGTGTGTACTTGTTTTTGTTGCTTATTTGGGACCTTACCTCGTTACCAACCCTCCAAAGACAGTTACGTTTTATGAGGACCAAAGCTCGGTCCAAATGCAGCAGTCCCCCATTTTTAGGGGGTAAGGCGTTAGGTCCAGAGGTATACTGGGTATTTCTGGTTAAGGTCAGGAATGTACTGGTAATGTGTAGGGTTAGGCATAAATGCAGTTACTAATATGAATAGAGGTCAATGCAAAGTCCGAATATGGGTAGAAATAAAAACATTTGACCCAATCAGAATAAGACACGTTAAAGTAAAATAAAAAATTCATATAAAAAAATACATCATACTTATATAGCGCTTTCTTTGACACTCAGACGCTTTCAAACGTGACATTTTTTAATAGATTCAATTCAATTGAAAATTTAACCAAGAGAACAAAGTTTCAAGGTTATATTTTTCTTGATAAATATTTTTTTGTCTTATTCCACAATGTAACATTAATTTTTCAATGAAAATCATGATTTTTAAACTTTTTTTTTTGGCATACTGTTATACAACTTTCAAGAATCTGTAACAAAACAGAGAAACTATTTTTCTGTATAGCCATGAATTTTAAAAACAGTTATACATTTCATTTTAAACACACAGTGAGACTTCTAAAGCCTTTAAATCCACCACAAATAATTTGTGCTTTTAATTTTAGGCAATACATGGGCTCCGTGCTCAACTGGTCCTACATCAGCTACTCTCTGAGAGGGAAGACCCTGCTGGAGGACAGGTATGAGCAGCAGCTCAGACAGCTGACCCGCAGGCGAGGACATCACCTGAAGGGGGAGGAAAACACCAGGAAGATTTTCCACATCGAAGAGGAGAGCAAAGGAAGAAAGAGCTTTGATTTTTAATAAAAGCGAAACAGGGCATCTTATCTGAATCTATACATAAGAGTAAATCAATAAAATCTGCACTGATCAAAATGTTCACATAATCATATTATGGGCTCAATAGTATTTTCTTCACATTCATTTTAGCCTTAAACTATGATATAATAAAGTGATTTATGGAAAAAAAAATGTGTTGTTAGTAAATTTTGTCCCTTTCAGAATAACACTATGCAGGTTGGTTGTTAAAATAAATAAGACCTAAGAGTTTTGCAGAAATCTGTAGAAACTCAGCACAACTCTGCTGCTGTTTCAGGAAGTTTAACAAAAACAAATCATCAGCGGAACTTCGTCTACTATCATGAAATTATATTAGTGCAAAAATTAGTTGTTCTGCCTTGGAGACCAGGGCAGGCCCGCCAAAATCGCTTTTCATAGTAACTGACTTGTAAAGATCAAATTAAACTAAGATGGTTACTATAGAATATCATTTTTTTAACCATTAAAAACATCAATAGAGAACAATTGTGCCCTGAAACAAAATTATTCATTATGGCTCCATCCATACTACAATGAAGGCACACAACCTAGTTCTAGTTTTTAACAGAATATGTATCTTTGACTTAGTAACTAAGCAAGGGATCCCAAATAAAAAAAAAACAGACAGAACAACAAGAACTGTTCTTTTTAGGATGTTCTTTCTTTCTTTTATATATATATATATATATATATATATATATATATATATATATATATATATATATATATATATATATATATATATATATGTGTGTGTGTGTGTGTATATATATATATATATACACACACACACACAAGTGTAGAAAAAGACTCCAAGGATGATTTCTTGTACCCTCTTCTTGCTCTCTTCTATTTTTGTCACCTTTTCTCCCTTTTAACGTTTATTTTAATCATCTTTTTCTCTTCCTTTCTTTCTCTTTCACCTTTCAGATTCAGTGTCCAGTTAATTTGAAATAATCCCAGGATAAAATCTCTTAAAGCTTCTTGTATGTATAAATCAAGCGGAGCACTACGGCGAAAGCAGTAAGGCTCCACTACTAAAAGTAAATCTGTTTGGTTCCCTTTGGCATTAAGACAACAATTCTTAGTGCTACACTGCCAAGACAGGACAAGTAAAAAACAACAACAAAAAACAACATCACGAACAAAGAAGACAAGAAGGAAGAACAAGAAGTAGACCATGAGGAAGCCCACAAGAGCAAGAACCATAAGAACAAAAAATAAAGAAAGAACAAGGATAATAACGAGAACAAGGAAGAGAAATAAAGAAAAGGAAGAAAAAATAAAATAAAAAAGAACAAGAAGATGACAACAGTAAGAAGATTAAGAAAAAAGAAAAAAACAAGAACAAGAATTTCATGGACTATTTGAATTCTTATTTTCAACAACTAACTCAACTCAAGTAAATTTAATGGATCAAAACGTTTTAACCTGAGCCCTGACTATGTTGCCAGCAGTAATGAAGAAAATATAAAATGCATGTCTGTTAATGTTTATATCATCAGAAATTCTCATTATTTTAACCAACAATATAAACAAAAAAGCTGTTTTTCAGGGACCGTTCAGGCCGGCGATCACAAATCCAGCGAATGGAGCACCAACAGCTGCTGGAGATTTACTGACAATAACATAAAGTAGTTCAAACTACAGAAAAAAACAGAAAAAAAAAAACAGAAAAAAGCCTTTAACACTGAATCATAAGAATTAACCATGCACACCACAAGGGGGCGCCATTTACTTGTTTTTCTACACATTGCCCGCCTATGTAGAGTCCCACTCTGGGCAGAAAAGCCATATGATGACACTGAGAACGTATCGTCTGTATTGTGAGAAAAGTAAATAAATACCAGGAGTCATTAATCTCTCTATTCAGTAAGACATGTTTTAATAACAAAATATGGATTATGCATCCTCATACAATCTGTTGGGCTCTTCATTTCACATTTTATGTACAAAACTCTTTAATCTGTAGAGTTAGAGCCTCAATAGAAATTCAAAATCATACGTTTTTTTTTTTTTTTACAAATATAAAACTTTTGTGGTTAATAACAATCAAACGTTATCAAGAGTCCAACCAAAAAGAAAATGTGAAACGTGATTTAAAAATAATGCTGAAAGCCCACAAAACATTTTTAAATGCAAGCACCAAAATGCAGACGTTAGTAAAACAAAATTATCGTGTATTTAAAGAAAAAAACCTCAGCAGCAGCACAAGGTAACGTAACATCAACACCTTATTTTCATTAGTTATTGCTGTTCATCATTAGTTGTTCATGGATGTTTCTTATTATGTTGAAAAGCCTGGAAATCTTTAGTTTTCAGGTCTTATCAGTGGTTTTAAACAATGCCATCTGAGTAACTCTTCGTGTCGTCTTTTTTTTAATAAACCTACAGACTTTATTGGTGCTCGTGTTCTTAAACTGTTCAATGAGGAAACTGCATTTTGCAGTTTAACTAATCATCAAAAAACACTAAAAATTAACCATTAAGACAGTGCATTGGTGTAAAAAGAAAGACATACACAGGTTGTAGTTAATGTGCTGAAACATGCAGCAGTGATCATCTTCCCTTATGCGTCTGGTATTTAATATTCTGGTGCTTTTTTGGGTTTGACAGGCTTATAGAGTATGAAAGTGAATCTGTAATGATCTTAAGTGGTTTTTAAAAAGGTAAATATTTCACTTTTTATTTACGAACAGTGAAATGTTCTTTTTCCAGCCAGTTTGGCTTTTGGTTATGGTCCCATTTTAAGGCATTTTTCCCCTCCTGGTTTTGAACACAAGCTGCAGTCTCTGCTAACCAGGAATCACCGCGGTCTGCAACAACATTCATCATAAATGTGATAATTCCTGTCATTTTTATCCAGGGAATACCGTTTCTGCGACATAAAGGATTTAAATATGTTTTTAACAGCTTGATTCTTGATTATTCGTATATTAAAATGAAGATTAACTGATATATTCAGTGGTTTTTTCTATTATTATTCTCTGCAAATCTGCTTTACATTATTTTGATGTAGTAAATCATAAATATAAGACAAAATAATTAGAAATTCAAGGTTTTAACTTAAAACAATTAAAACATGATGCAGATTTTAAAATTAAACAAAAACGTTTTAACATGTCTTAAGGAATAAAGTGTTATTTTTCCAGTATCTTGTTTTCTTGGCATAAACTGGCTTTCTTAGCCTCTTTTGGAATCTCTTTGTATAAATAAGTCCTTCTCTTTAACGTCTTAAAACATTTTTACTGTGACGTTTGAATCATGTTGACCAAGTTCTCTGCAGAAAGCTCTTCCAGGAGGGCTGAAAGTTAATTAAACTCCAGGTAACCGACCCGGTGGCACCTAGGGGCTCAACGCTGATCAGAAACAAATTAAAGGCAGTTTTTGTCAGAATTTTGTAAATTTCTGATTTTACGGTCCTGATTAGCAGAGACACCTTTAATCTGAACATCTTCCAGCTATAGAGACTTCCAGAAGGTGTCAGTTTTACTCACTGCAGGCGCTACCGGTTGTTCATTTCAGGCCTTCGACACATTTCCAAAGCAGAATGATCGCCCAAAATACAAAAGCAATGATTGGGTAAACAAGTTAGATTTGCTGTGGGTTTTCTCTCATCCATACAGACTTAAATAAATACAGAAATCCTCATTAATACGTGGATAAGCGGCCCTCAGGAAGTTGAAGCTCAGCAGTATATTTTTTGTAGCAATCAACAAGCTTAACTGGATATTTAAGCACTTCTTTTATAATTGTTTGGTTTCTGGCCACCAAGCACTTGCAGCATGGCCCTCCAAAAACTTTACGTTTGCCTGTTCTATCAAGCATGATACCTGGGATCACCTGCGCCCGAGGTGGAGTTGGAGAACAAGGAGGAAGTCCCGCTTCTTCCCTATTCCAGTCTCGTAGCGAAACAGGCCCTCAGCATGATACTGCCACTACCATGCTTAACATTCAGGGCTGAGTGCTACACCGTCACTCTTCCATTTATTCGTGTCAACGGCTCCAGCTGTCGCCTCTTTCACAAAAAAACGCATTATTACCAACTATTCTTAGCCTGGCCAGCCGGGCCGACTATACGGAAGGAGCCGGTAGAGCCTGATTTTAAAGGCGGGGCTAACGGGGTTGGCGTCATCAGGTTAGAACCAATTAACTATGGATGTGATGAAAAAACTCCAAGCGACTCGCTCTGTTTTTACAAACTCAAATAAACAATTTTTTTTCCGCTTTTTTCTAAAACAAACAAATCAGAGGATACTTGGTGTACTCACACGATCTTTCTTAATCTTTCGAGCAGTGTCCGAAATTAAACTTCCTGATTCACCGGTCAAATCGGCCGGTAAAAATCTACCTGGCCAAGCATATTTTTAACCGGCCATAATCCCACATAATCCCGCTATGTAATTAGCCTGAGCTAAACGCTAGCTGTTAGCAAACGCACATGACGTAGCTGCTGTCGTTCTTGCGTCACATGTGCGAGTGTTTGTTGCCATACGAGCTGAAAGCAGAGGAACATAAAGAAAAATCCACCCAGATGACGACTGAAAAACATGATTTGGTGCAAACATTTACTCGCCACATGGCAGCTAGCTAGCCCTCTGAAATTTATTTCGCCAAACGGAAAACTTACTCTCGTTTGGCGTCTGGTGAGCGTTAATTTTCAGACCCTGCTAATTTCGGCACCAAGCAACAAAAACCTCCATATGCATCTTGACTGTTATGGTAGCAGAAAAACAGTGCTGCATTATGGGTAATTCTGCAGCTGAGACTGACGCATCGGAAAGTCCCGCCTCCCGCGCTGTGATTGGTCCAGAGGGAATGAAGCCTTAGCAGACTGACTTACTTAATTCAGTCTGGCTGGCCAGGATAAACTATTCTAGCTTTAATTAACATTTTGAAACATGGACAAAAAGTACTCAGGGACATTTAGGGACATTTAATGATGCACATATCTAAGCTTTTATCTATGCTTTGCACCTTGTGTGGATTAGAGAAAATTCCCAACTCTGAGTTGTGGACCCAGTTTTATGCTATTAAAAATGACTGAAGCTGTGTGTTGTTCTATATTATTATTATTATTATTATTACTGTTGTATTTAACTGCTGGGATGTGAAAGTCCTTAATTAATCTGAGCCGGATGGCCATGATGAGAGGTTTTCCGAAGCATAAATCACAAATTTAGCAGAACAGGTGTAAAGTGGCAGCTAGTGTTTGTTCTCAAGCTGTTTTTAATTCCTGGTCTCTCCTTCATTAAGAGATTTTTGCTTAGATGGTTTTTACATAATTTTTTATATTTATGTGAGCATCGTAGCTTCATTGCTGGTCAGTCGAAATATTTCACACAGCTGTAATTGGATTATTGCTTTGGGCTCAACTTTGACGACAGAAAGCTCGGCTTTCAAGAAAAAAAGAAAACAGGTGAAAAAATATAAATTCTGAATTTAACACATGCTGATAAATGAACGTTTCTATTAAAGCTTTTCATATATTTCTATGATGCTTAAAAAACTATTAATATAAAGCCAACAGCTTTGCTTGTAATAATCATATCCAAATATCTATTAACTCTCTATTTATCTTTGCCTTTATAACTTAATGATTCTTCTTTTTTCTTAAAGAAAATGGGCCATTGCAGCTTCTTCAACACTTTAACTGAGCTCAGATCAGTTAATATCAAACCCAGTTTTAGTCTTTATACAAAAAACATTAAAATTTGCACCATGCATGTTGCAGGGTATCTTTTTTTTGGACGGTTGTAGCTGCCTATGCAGAGATTTGCCAGGCTGGTACAGGTGTGACGGGCTCCTGAGCAGCGCTTCACAGATGCAGGATTAGAGCTGGATTATTTCAGGGCTTGCTGGTTCTGAATGCTGTTTGTGTTTAAGGTGTTTCAGTAAAGAAAACGTCAGTGAAATATAAATATAATGCACTGCTTGGCTCCGCTCCGCTCCGTTCAGTTTGTTTGCATAAATCTGTGAATCTGAGTGTCGGGCGCTCCCGGTCCTGGTAGTTATGAAGTGCACTTCTATAAAAAAATAATAAAATAAATAAAATGGATGAAAATGGTACTTGTACAGCGCTTTAAGTAGTCCGACGACCCCAAAGCGCTTTACACACTGCAAAAACGGATCAAAAATAAGTCCAATGTTCTTAAAATTTGTGTTTTTTTGTCCCTGATTTGAGCAGGTAAATAATCTTATCTGCCAATTTAATGAGTATTTTGACCCCTAAAATAAGATAATTAGACATCCTGCACTTGAAATAAGAGGATGGAGATGAGTTGTTCCAATTTTAAGTGCAAAAATCTTATTCCATTGGCAAATCATCTTATTTTCCTGTCAAATCAAAAACAGATGCACTCATTTTAAGAAAATGTTACTTATTTTTAGTTCTGTTTTTGCAGTACAGCATCCATTTGGGTTGTTTGCACTGCATAATGGGAACTAGAAGTAAGTCAAATTTTCTTGAAATGAGAGTATTTGCACTAGATTTGAGACGGTAAATAAGATGATCTGCCTGTGGAATAAGATTTTTGCACTTAAAACATTTTAAGACTCATTTTAAGAAAATGTCACTTATTTTTAGTTCCGTTTTTGCAGTGCACTACAGTCGGTCATTCACCACATTCACACCCTGAAAACTGAATACTGTCGAACTGCAGCAGCCCCACGCCAAGTTCAAAAATAAGAATCAAAGATGTTCAGAAGTAAAAATGTTGAGGGTTAAAGTCAGCAGGGGGTCGTCTGCCCCCCCCCCCCCTCAGAGAGTTCAGGACCAGCAGTGAACCGTGTGAGAACCTGATCAGAGTCTTGACCAATCGTCTCCTTCCTCTCAGACTTCACCTGGCGGCTCCGGGCCGATCCAGCGTTTCGCTTTCAGACCACAGGATCCCCCGTCTGACCGGAGCAGGCCTCCATCTGGGGCTCAGTCCCCCCCCACGGCTTGACCCCTGACCTCCCGAACACGGCAGGAAGCGGAGGATCAGGAGGTCGGCGGCTTGTGGAGGATGCCCTGCAGGTCCTCTGGCAGCGTGAGGATGACGGCCTCGATGTGGGCTCTGAGTTTGGACAGGGTGCCGGGCCGAACCGGCAGCTGCTCCCTCTCTGCCTGGCTCTGCGGCAGAAAACGTTACGGTTTACGTTAATTGTTCTGATTATTACAGCTTTACTGTTATAGCGCCTTCAGATGAAGTTATGAACCCGGTTCACTGGAGCGGCGCCGGGAAAACGTAACGGACAAACTCAGCAGCAGTAAAATCTAGAGCTGGGCCTTTATTGTATCGCTTAATCCTGAAAAATCTCTTATGATAAGAATTTGGGTTTAATTTGGCAACGATAAATTCAAATTAATAATGTCTGAGAACCCCAAAAACTGCTAGCATTGTCTGGATTGTTATTTTACCTATTTTCCCCACTGTTGGTTTCTTAAGCGCATCAATAAAGGTCAATAAATTACAAAATATAACTAAATGATATTGCTGTATTCAATGATATTGCTGTTTAATGATAAAAAAAAAAATCCAATTTCGTGCCGATTAAACATTTTAAATTTTATTTTAATCTATGTTACATTGTTTGTATTTATGGGGATTTTAAATTTTAAAAATCTTTTAAGTCAAATTAAAAACACATTTGCTTTGACTGTTATAGTTAAACTGTTTTACTGAAACATCACTAGTTTCAGTTTGTAGTCCAACTGTTTTTAACATTTGCGTTTAGGTTCCATTTTCCCATGTTTTCTACATTCCAAATTGTTTTTATACTGTTATTTTATTTTCCTATATTTTAATCATTTAAAGCACTTTACATTATCTTTATACTGAAATGTACTATACAAATAAATTTGCCTTCCCTTTAATTGAAATTAAGTCACAAACACAAAGTTGCCTAAAAAGACAACAAGAAGCTGATAATAGTCTTTAATCATCACTTTTATCATTATCATAATAGTACCACAGTATATCGTGATACAATTTAAAATCCACCACACTGCAAAAAGGGAACTAAAAGTAAGTGAAAATCTTTTGAAATTAGTGTTTTTGTCCTTGATTTGAGCAGATAAATAAGATTATCTGCAAATGGAATGAGTGTTTTGACCCCTAAAATAAAATAATTAGATAAACTGCACTTGAAATAAGATGATGAGGATGAGTTGTTCCTATTTTAAGTGCAAAAATCTTAATCCATTGGCAGATTATTTTATTTACCTGCTCAAATCAAGGACAAATACAGTGATTTCTAGAAAATTTGACTTACTTTTAGTTCCATTTTTGCACTAGTAAAATCTGCACTAGCTGCTTCATATGAAACCATTTGCAGCAACGACATAAATCTCAACATCGACCTAAGTAACCTGCAAAAACCCAATAAAGTTAAAGAGCTTAGCGGTAGCAGCACAAACGCAGAAACACGTTTTTATGCGGTTTGTGGACGTAACAGCTGGATGAGGCAGCAGAGATCTGAAGTAGAAGACGACGCGCATCTCGAAGCCTTCCACACCGAAGCAATGCAATAGTTGGTGGTTAACAGACACTAAAGTTTTAAATATGGCCACAGGGAAATGTGGTGTTCAAAACAGAAGAAGGTTTTTGGGAAGTTTTCAATGTTAAAGTCAAGTTATTAGCTGATAAAGACCTGCAAAGCACCTCAGTAGTACAGGTTTTGCTTTTGTTTCCTGTCTGGTCTTCTTATTTTATTTAGCTTACAGCTTAAAACAACATAAAAGCAAACCAACCACCTGGCGTTTGTTGCATATTCTTTTAGTTTGTGCTCACCAGTTTGTCCTTGAGCTTCAGAACCAGGTCCACCACCTCCACCTCTGTGTGCTTCTGGATCCTCTGCTGGAGGTCCTGCACACAGAAAAGGACAGAACACCGTCTCAATCACTCTTCATCTTCAGTCCGACTTAAAAAAGCCTGAAATCTGTATAAAAAACAACCACGTACAGCTGAGCCTGGCAGATTTAGGTGTAAAGGAATGTTTTTTACCAGAGGTGGGTAGTAACTAGTTACATTTACTCAGTTACATTTTGAACAAAATGTACTTTTAGGAGCAGTTTTACTTCACTGTACTTTTTACTTTTACTTGAGTCGTATTATTACTCAATTTTCGTATTAATTAATCCTGTATATTCTTCAGTGATGGTATCAAGGCATTGGTTGTTTGTACCTGTAATACTTTATCTGTTGGTTCTGCTGTTCTTTTTATATCCCTCTTTGCAGGTGTAGAAGCAGACTCAGAGGATGTTATATTGCTTTCTCCCGTTCCTCTCCTCTTTCTCTTTCACCTTTTCTATATAAACGTTCTTGTATGCAGCATGCATGCCGGCTTGGACTGCGAAAAATGTTGACAAATTATTTAAGTGCCATGAATTGAGGCTCTATTCCTGATTTAAATCTGGTGAAACTTGTCGTTTAATGCAGCAGAAATGTTTTTAGAAGGTAAAGAGGTTGTGAGGAAATTAGGAAAATACAAATCATTTGTGTCATTGTGTGAACAGCCTGTAGAAATTCTTGTCGAAATATAAAAATGTTGGTTCCCCTGGCGTCTCCCTCGGCGCTCTGGTGGGTATTTGGCTCTTCACAACCACTTCCTTATGGATAAATCTTAAAGACACAAACACAGTCTCACAAACACCTACAGGTGCTTACAGACTCCTGTACAGAAAATCCCTGTTATTATCTTCAGCTGTTAATTTCTACATGTCGTATTAATTAATCCTGTATATTCTTCAGTGATGGTATCAAGGCGTTGGTTGTTTGTACCTGTAATACTTTATCAGCTGGTTCTGCTGTTCTTTATATATCTCTGTTTGCAGGTGAAGAAGCTCTCTCCCTCTTTTCTCTCCTCTTTCTCCTCTTTCTCCATTTTATTCTCTTCTACCTTCCTGTTTCAGTGTCCATTTAACATGAAATATTCCCTGCATAAATTCAAATAAAGCTTCCTGCATGCATAAATCAAACTGCTGAACTGTGCGGTGCTGAGGTTCTTATCCAAACTTCACCTCCTCACACAGAGCCTCCAGATGCAGAGCCTCCAGCTTCTGAGTCATTTCTCTTTTCCTGCTGCGGAACCAGCCGTCAAAGTTCGGAGACTTTAGAAAATGCCTGAAAAAAACAACATAAATAAGTTAGAAAATGTACCACAGAGGTTACGTTTAGCTCGTGTCACGTCGTTTCTGTGCGTGTTCACAGGCTCGACGACGGTCCGCACCTGTAGAGTCCGATCCAGTCTCCTTTGAGTCTGGAGGTGAGCTGAGGCCCGGCCTTCTCCAGGGTCTTCATGAAGTCCTGCTGGACGAACGGTCGCAGCTGCGGCGGACTCTTCCAGGGACTGATGGACTTCTGGAGGGGCATGAGGCTGGCAACGTACCGCTCCTGCAAAAAAAAAACCAACGCACAGAATCATCCTTCAGAACCAGTTTAGTCTATAACCATAGAAGCTTTGCTGTGTTGGATTTAAAAAGACAAAAAAATGATGTTTTTTTTATGCCGCATCAAAGGCTCATGGATAAAAAGGTCGACATTTACCAGAGGGATGATGAAGCTCTGCGTCAGCTCCAAAAAGTAGCGTCGAAGAATTGCATTCTGGGCCGCCGACGGTCTCTTCTGCTGGACCCCCTGAGAAACGAAAAAACAAACCTCTGACCTTTGACCCTGCAGAGCTACGAGTTTTACAGACGCAGCAGACGTGGAAAATCCACATCCAGAACCAACTGCAGATCCGTTATTTGTGTTAAATACAGTAGAAATATATTTTAAAGAGGATTTAACCACATTTAGTAGATTATAGTCGGATTTTATTCTCAATTTACAGTCACATTGAATTAATTAGAATAGACTTTTTAAAACGGCAACCTTTAGGCTCAGATTTCTGTGTTAAAAATGTTTATTGGTCTGAAGCTATATTATAGTTTTTAATGTGTTTTAATTAGCAGAACATCCAAATTAACAGAAATAAAGGCTAGAAAACAAACATTCGATTCCAATTCTCGAGATTTAGAATCGATTCTTTTCGATTCAAAATGGATGGCTGGAAATAAAAAATAATTTTTAGCTGTTACCTGAATTTCATGACTGTGTAGTTATGCAACATATTGATACTACTCTCATATTAACATTTAACAGCAAATTAATAAAGTAATGGCAGCTAATGGTGGCCGTAAGGACCAAACTGTCTCCCTGAATGCTGAGACAACAAACATGCTGTGGGGCAGAAAACCCCAAAAGATCCATGGTGGAAAACAGAGACACCAGAAAACATCTACAGCTGCTATTTCTATTCTATTCAATTTCAAAAATACTTTGTTAAACCAAAAGGGACACTAAATTTGGACACTGACCAGGTGTATTATTAAAAATATGACATTAAAAATTCACCTCCTGGACTGGAGTGTGAAGAATATCCGTGGACTCGTGCCGGCTCACGCATATTTAGCTGCAGGATTTGTTTTAAATATCGATCTTTTCTAATACGAATCAATTTTTAGGACATAATGAGAATTGATTTATAATAGCCCTAGTGTTAATTATTTTATATAACGTGTTTCACAGAATATTTCTTTCTGGGAGGCGTCACAGGCAACAACGCCGTCCAGCAACATTAGGAACGAAGAGCAACACTGATGTTGCTGTCAGTTTATTCTGTTTTAACCTTGAACCGCCGCTACCGTCTTGCTTTTAAGCACTTTTACATATTAGGGCTAGACGATAATTTAATAACAATATATGTCGATGATAGAAAAGAAAAAGGTCAGAAAAAGTTTAATAGAATAACAGTTTTCCTTTTTAGTCATGTAGGTTAATATTACAGTCGTTACATCCTCCCAACCAATCACAACGCAGACCCAGGAACCAAGCTCCGCCTCCTTCAAAGAGTTCAGAGAGCATGCGTTCTTTTGTCTTTTTTAAAAACTTGAAGTTTTGGTAAAAAGTTGGTTTAATAAAGGGTTGAGTTATAAGTCAGTGTCTTCTTTATTTAAAAATAGTTTGCTAAGCAACAGCATAAAATCACTTAAAATCTATATTTTGAATTTGCTGATAGTTATCAATATCAACATTCTGCCGGATGCTCACAGCTGAGATGATAATGATAAGCAGGGTCCCTTCAACATGCTTCACGCTCTTTTAACTCTCAGTCAACAATATTTAGCTGCAGGACGTAACTGAAGGGAAGGAACCAGTTTCTGCCTTTTCATCAGTAATTTTATCTAAAGAGAATCTCTCCGGCTTCGCTTCTGTCACACAGCAGAAACAGAACGGAGGCTGGAAACGGGTAGGAGATCCGGTGATGTTCACGCTGCACAAAGGGAACTAAAAGTTTGTAAAATTTTTATGAAATTAGTGTGTTTGTCCTTGATTTGAACAGGAAAATAATCTCATCTGCCTACGGAACGAGTATTTTTACCCCTAAAATAACATACCATATGTTTTGGATTATAAGGCCCACCAAATATTCTTCCCAAGTATGTAATATCACTCCTTCACGTCCACATCTCTCTATCCGTCTCTATCAGGAGGACAGAGTAGCTGGACTACACTGCCCTGTTTCTAACATACGGGCGAAATAAACATAACTTTTATATTGAATTAACTTAACTTACAAGGTTTATTGCACTTCTAGTTTAGACATTACAGTCAGGCAGTCTTGTAGACAGCTCTGGGGTCCTATCAGGTAGTGACAGTGTACCGTAATGCTCCTAATATCCATTTAGTGGAGCGACTTTGTTGCTAACTAAAGTCAAATTTACACATTTGAACAGATTTTTGAGCACATTGTACCACATAAAATCAGTCAGTAAGCACAATGGTGATCATATATAAGGTGCACTATCAATTTTTGAGAAAATCTAAGGATTTTAAGTGCGCCTTATAGTCCAAAAAGTACAGTAATTAGATATATTCACTTAAAATAAGATGATGGAGATGAGTTGTTCCTGTTTTAAGTGCAAAAATCTTATTCCACAGGCAGATCATCTTATTTACCTGCTCAAATCAAGTGCAAATACTCTCATTTCAAGAAAATTTGACTTACTTCTAGTTCCCATTATGCAGTGCAAACAACCCAAATGGATGCTGCACTGCAAAAACGGAACTAAAAATAAGTAACATTTTCTTAAAATGAGTGCATCTGTTTTTGATTTGAGCGGGTAAATAAGATGATTTGCCAATGGAATAACATTTTTGCACTTAAAATAGGAACAATTCATCTCCATCCTCTTATTTCAAGTGCAGGATGTCTAATTATCTTATTTTAGGGGTCAAAATACTCATTCCATTGGCAGATAAGATTATTTACCTGCTCAAATCAAGGACAAAAAAACACAAATTTTAAGAACATTTGACTTATTTTTGATCCGTTTTTGCAGTGTGAAGATGAAAGATCTGACGTTTCATGACTCCTTTGGCCCAGGTTGCTTTAAACACGCAGCGACACGCTGAGCGGAGAACGTTTGTTACCTTCTGCAGCTGCTTGATGATCTCCTCATCCTTGTTGAGATATGGCTTGTATGCAGTGTACACACCTGTGATGAATACACACCAGCATCAGCTTCAGAGAACCTGCCAGCAACAAAGCCTTTACTGATTTACTGAAGGTGAAGACATCAAAAATAAAGACTATTTACCAGGTTTAGAGTCCAGAGTTTTGAGGTTTTTCAGTTTCTTGACTTTCATCTGCTTGGCCACTTCTCCTGAGGAGGAACAGAGACGTGAAAGAGAAGGAAGGACCTTTGATGGAGGAGCTCCACAACAACTGAAACCAGGAGAGTTAAAGAACCTGACATGAACTAAACGTCTTTCTGAGACCATTTCTATAGTATATCTCAATTAAATGCATAACGTTAAATATGCAATATCACCAAAAATCAGCATCCTCCTGCCTTGACTCCCATTCTCTACGCATGAGGTCCAATATGACGCTGGTCCACCCTTTGCAGCTATAACAGCTGCCAATCATCTGGGAAGGCGGTCCACAAGGTTCTGGAGAGTTTTGTGGGAATTTTTAACTATTCTTCCAGAATCTCATTAGTGAGGTCAGACGCTGCTGAAGGCCTGGCTCTCAGTCTCCGCTCTAATTCATCCCAGAAGTCGTCTGCTGGGTCGAGGTCAGGACTCTGCAGGTCAGTCAAGGTCATCCTCACTAGAATCTCATCCAGGTCTAAATGCACTGCAAAAAAAGCAACTAAAAGAAAGTAACATTTTCTTGAAATGAGTGTATTTGTCCTTGATTTGAGCCGGTAAATAAGATGATCTGCCTGTGAAATGGAACTTTTTGTTCTGTCATTTTTCTCTTCATAGAAGGTACCCCTGGTCTGGTGTTCTGTTAGCTGTGACATCATCAGGGGAGGCAGATCATCCTCTATTACCATCTAACATAGAAAGTACTCCTGGGTCAATGTGAGCTTCTGTGCTTTCTGTGTCTCTGCTCTGTCTTCTCTAACATAGAAAGTACTCCTGGGTCAATGTGAGCTTCTGAGCTTTCTGTGTCTCTGCCCTGTCTTCTCTAACATAGAAAGTACTCCTGGGTCAATGTGAGCTTCTGTGCTTTCTGTGTCTCTGCTCTGTCTTCTCTAACATAGAAAGTACTCCTGGGTCAATGTGAGCTTCTGAGCTTTCTGTGTCTCTGCTCTGTCTTCTCTAACATAGAAAGTACTCCTGGGTCAATGTGAGCTTCTGTGCTTTCTGTGTCTCTGCTCTGTCTTCTCTAAGCCCCAGTGGGTGGAGGCAGATGAGCGTTCACACTGAGCCTGGTTCTGGTTCTGCTGGAGGTTCTCCTCCCTGTTAAAGGGGAGTTTTCCTCTCCACTGTCGCTTCATGCATGCTCAGTATGAGGGATTGCTGCAAAGCCATCAACAATGCAGACGACTGTCCACTGTGGCTCTACGCTCTTTCAGGAGGAGTGAATGCTGCTTGGAGAGACTTGATGCAACCTGCTGGGTTTCCTTAGAGAGGAAACTTTCTCACCAACCTGGAGGATTTGATGGAGTCTGACTTTAGAAAGTGCCTTGAGACGATGTATATCATGAATATACGCTATATAGATAAAATTGAATTGAATTGAATGACTATTTTTACCCTTACAATAAGATAATTAGACATACTGCACATGAAATAAGACGATGGAGATGACTTGTTCCTATATTAAGTGCAGATCATTAAACTTGTTGCTCAAATCAAAGAGAAATACACTTATTACAAGAGGATTTTACTGACTTTTAGTTGCTTTTTTGTAGTGTGGACCTAGGTTTCTGCTCTGGTTTCTCAGGAAGGGATCGTCTCCAAACAAGTTGGAAGCAGGGAGTTTTCCTGAAATTCTTCGTCTGCTGAAGCATTCAGAGTTCCTTTCACTGGAACCAAGGGTCTAAGCCCAGTTCCTGGAGAACAACCCCCACACCAGAACCATCCCTCCACCAAACGTCACACATGGTGCAATACTGTCAGACAAAAACCTGCCGGCCACCAAACCCAGACCTTTCCTTCAGATTCCCAGACGGAGAACCACGATTCATCCCTCCAGAGAACGTTCCTCCACTGCTCTAGAGCAGAGCTCCCCAGAACGTTTCAGCCCGCGGCGCCCAAAATAACAGCGCGAGTGACCGGGGACCGCATTATGTGGCGAGAGGGATTCTTATTTTATTTATTTTGTTGGTGTTTTTCAGGAATTATGAGAATAAAGCTGTAAAATTCCATGAATAAACTAATATTTCTGGAAGAATTGTTACAGAAAAGTGCAGCCTTCCCCCTCGCATCAGAACGAGCCATCTATTAAAGTTATACTTTGAAGTCGGTTACACAAATAAACACTAAATCTCAGCATCAAATCCGGGTCACGGCACCAGTATTTACTGGGACTTGCACTCTGAGATGGTTGCAAGTGGCCGGTTCAATCCCCGCAGACTGCCACTGTGGTCCTTGAGCAAGACCCTTAGCCCAAGGTTGTGATGGCTGCCCGCTGCTCCCTGAGGGACGGTTACATGCAGAAGATGAATTTCATTGAAATGTACAATTATAAATAAAGATTTCTTCTTCAAATCATCTGGTGACTTTGGGAACTGCAGCTCTAGAGTCCAGTGGCGCCGTGCTTTACGCCACTGGGTCCAACGCTTTGCAGCTTCTCAGCCATGAAGACCGGTACCATGAGGTTCTCTAGGTTCTGTTCTGAAGTTGGAGGTCTGTAGCGATGGACCTCTGGGCGCCTCAGCAGCAGCTCCATCGGTTTATAAACCGACCAGAACCTGACGGAGCTGCTGCCGTTCCCGTTCTCTTCCACTTTGTTCTAAAACCACCGACAGCTGACGGGGGAACATTTAGGAGCGACGGGAACTTTCCATCTGGACCTGCTGCCCAGGTGGCATCCTGTCACAGAACCAGGCTGGAGTTCTGCTCCTGAGAGCGACCCGTTCTTTCACAGATGTCTGTGGAACCTGCTGCTGGATTTTAGACGCCTGTAGCCGTGGAGCGAATACTTCTGTCCACAAAGTGTAAAACTTTCACTGCATGAGTGACGCCTACCCGCTTGCTTCATGTCTCCGATGCGGATGATGTGCGGCCAGTGCTGCAGAGTCTTTGCGAAGAACGGGTTGGTCACTCCCAGAATGACCGACGGCCTGCAGGTTCAGAGACGCACAAATAAATTAATTCAGGAAGACCGAATAAAATTACTTTTATTTCTTTATGACAAGAAACAACAATAAACAAAGTGCTTTACTGAAATCCTTTTTTTTATTCATATACGAGGCAGATCAATGAACATGATGCACTGAAGTAAGAATATTTCCTACATACAGATGGGAGTTATGGACGAAAAGATTATTGTATATTACTTTTTACTATACAGTCTCAAATTGAAAGCATAGTTTTTAAGATAGTATCCGTTTTAATATTCTTTACTTATAAATAATGATATTTATTTTCAGATCGGACTTGGATTAATAATTAAAGTTTCTCACCAAATAATATATTGAAGTACAAATCCCGTTTGCTTTATTGTCTAAAAGTGCAAATATGTTTGTGTTTAACCAGGAAATAATTCAAACTAAGTTCACAAACTGTTTCTAATCTCTCCATCTAGCAAAAATGCTTGAATAACAGCGCCTCTCCGTACTTCCTCACGTTCAAACCCCACCTATATCATCGTTTTGGACATTTGCCGTTTCTCTATAAACGGATGAAAATGTTTTACTGCCCAGCAATATTTCTAAAAACACTTTTTATGATTAAGACGGAACTAAAATGTGTGAAGTCCAGTGAGACTTCAGGTCAACACTGCAGTCAATTTCCCCGCCGACAAATACAACAACAGGTTCAACATTTTTTTAAATGCTAAACTAAAAAATATAAATGAGTGTCGATTTGTTATCGTTCTTAGGGACAAAACCAGAATCAGGAATAAACTGGAGATGGGTCTAAGCTATGTATTGCAAAAGGGAACTAAAACTAAGTAAAGTTATCTTTGAATTAGTGTATTTGTTCTTGATTTGAATGGGTAATTAAGATGATCTGCCAATGGAATAAGATTTTTCGCACTTAAAATAGGAACAATTCATCTCCATCGTCTTATTTCAAGTGCAGTTTATCTAATTATCCTATTTTTTGGGGTAAAAATACTCGTGAGACCTGAATATAAGTCGCAGGATCGACCAAACTACAGGGAAAAAAAGTGCAACTTATAGTCTGAAAAACACGGCATTATTGATAATTTTATGTTCTTGTTATTAATATCTGTGATATTAGTTGCAACACTGAGTAACTTGTTTCTCTTGCATCTCCTCATCACCTTTAACACGTTTGTATTTCTGTGTTAGCTGCAGACTTTGACTTCTTTGGCTCATCATCTGTTTATTTGTTATGTTGTGCTTTTTTGGTTTTTATGATATACTGTTTTTTTTTTCCGTCTGTAAACCACTTTCTATTAATAAAGACTGACTGAATGAATAATATGGTTTTTCTACATATTTTGTAATGCAGTTGTAGTCACACTGATAACTCTTTTTAATGCAGTCAGCACTTTTTGCTGTATGCCGACACATCAGCATTCAGCGTTATTGTATTTTTAACTTATTCCCTGCTTAGATCACAGCATCCTGATCTGTAACTGGATTCCTCTCTCGCCTGCTTGGGTGGAGCGTCTCGTGTTAAATAACTACGCAGTGCGACTGCTGGGGGTGTGTAGCGTCGGCTGCGTGGGATTATTTTCACTCACGGAGCCTGCGTCCTGGTCGTGTACTCCTTAAACTCGCTGTCATGGATGGTGAAGTACGGCCTGAAGTCGCTGCAATAACGCAGTGGAGAGATGCAGCTGCAGAAAGAGAGAGAGAGGGGGGGGGGGGGGGGGGGGGGGGGTGTAAATTTAATATTTAACTCTAACAGAAAATCTGCTTCTGTCCATCACAGCAACCCAAAGATCTGCAGTCGATTCGAGAACCATCTCCGACTCACCTGACCAGCGCCAGCACGGTTTCCGACGACTCTGCGGGCGACGGCGCCATGACCACCAGGGCCTCCCCCAGCAACACCAACTCCCAAAGCATCTGGATGTGGAAGAAGACCGGGTGGAAGCACCTGGGCAGAGAAGACGCTCGTTTGAGACAGAGAAGGGCTGGAGGTGGCATTAAGTGGAACATCAGACACAAATGTACCTCTTCCTGAAGAAGAGGTACCGGTTTGTTTCCAAAGAGTCTCGCAAAAAAGCGTTTTTTTTTATCTAATAATTAATCTGTATGGTTGTAGGAAAACATGCAACTGCGACACCACAGCTGAACATTACAATGAGGGTCTCGTTTTACCCACATTCTTTTCTTTCTGTTCTTTCGCTGCAAGTTTCTCACAATTTGCTCAAAGATTTAGCGCATAAATTAGGGCTGGAGGATAATTCAATAACAATAAATATAGATCGATCGACGTACATCGATAATAGAAATAAAAAAAAGGGTCAATAAAAAGTTCAATAGAACAGTTTTCCTTCCTTTTGCATTCTAGCCTATCATGTAGGTTAATATTACAGTTATTTTATCCTCTCAACCAATCACAACGCAGATCCAGGAACCAAGCTCCGCCCCTTTCAAAAGGTTCAGAGAGCACGTGTTTGTTTATTCTTCTATAAAAACTTGCAGTTTTGGTAAAAAGTTGGTTGAATCGAGTTTGAATTCAGTGTTTGTTACTGTATCTAAAAATAAGTCGCAAAGCAACAGCATAAAATGTCCAGGGCTGCACTTAAAATATATGTTTTGAATTTGTTAACAAATATAGATATTGATCAATATGCTTTTTTCTATATCGTCCAGCCCTAATATAAACATGTATATAGCGAGCATCAAAGGCAGTCAGAGTCCTCCCAACTGTCCAAATATATTATCGTCAGGCAGAGCATGAATGGAAAACATTCTAAATATAACTTTCAACACAATATTGCATCCAAGCAGCACAATAGTGATGATGCAAACATGAGTAGTGATGCAATTCCATATATTGTGCAGCTTAAGTTTAGTTTATGCGCTTTTACTGAGGGATAAAAAGTTAAATAACTGTGAATGTCAAAAAGGAAGTGTTTTTTTTCTGACCTAGATACAGATTAATTTACACAGAGAAGCCGAGATTAGTAAAATGACCTTTTTATAATGAGTAAGACTGCCAGAAGCACAAAAAGGCCAAGCTTCATAAAAGTTTAAGGCTTAAATCAGAGCTTTTACAGACTCTTCGACCTTTACTTCAACTCCTCCGTAAAGAGCCAAAGCGCTTTTATTCAGTGTAGCTGCAGTACCTCCAGTAAGCAGCAGATGGAGACAAAGAGACAGAATCAGCCTCACCTGAACAGGTCAACTTCGTGGATCGTCGGGAGCACGATGGAAACTAGACTGTCGCTCTGAAAGCAGAAATAAATCCTTTCCCTCTTAACGTGTGAAGCACGAATAAAACCAAACGCTGAGACATGAACTCTCTCTGGGGTCGATTACCTGTGCAGACTGGACCAGCTGGGACGTCCCCGCTTTATCGTAACAGGTTGGGATGCGAACCTAAAGCACATTAAAAACAATAAATGAACTTCAAATATGAGATCCAACAAATAACGGTTTCAAGCTGCACTGCAGGTCACCAACCGATAATGCTTCCTAGACGGCTTTTTCTAATTCAGCAACATAACAGAACCATGAAGAAATCTCTGTTTAGGCATCAGAATGTTATGAACATCAAGCTAATAACAGCTAGCGTGTTACCTATTTAGATAACGCTCTGAAACATTGACGCATTTAAAATAAATAGAAGACATTTAAAACTGTTGCCAAAAATGTACTCTTTTTTTTCACCTTTTTGAGACTAGAGTTTTAAAAGTTTTGTTTTCCAAATGCCTTTTAAGGATTACATTCTCCCACACAGGAAGGTAGCAACAATATTTTCATTCATCTTAGATCCGCCCTTCAAATGAATCTTAGCTCCGCCCTTCAAAGGAAGCCCCGCCCCCAGAAGTGTGATGAATGTAATCCGTAAAAAGCGATTAAAAAAGATTACAATTCATAAAACTGTCTTCAAAAACAAAACAAAAAAAGGGGAAAAAATACCAAACCGCAAAACTGTAGGTTAAAATTTTGCACACACCTTGTAAATTGCTCTCAAACCTTTATTTTTTTTAATATGTTTTTTAAAGTTCAGTTTCTAAAACATGTTTTTCCTAGCAGAAAATACTGGAACACATTTCTCTCAATACAGAAGCGGGAAAAAAACTGTGATAAAAACCTGGTATGTTACACCTCCTGTGAGACAAAATAATAAAAGATTTTGTTTTTAGGCGAGAATGTAGCCGTGTGAAACTCAAAACTGCTCAATTTATCAAGATATAGCTTAATTGTAAAACTGCTGAGAGTTCTACTGCTCATTTAAAAAGTTTAACACAGATGTGACTCAGCCAGATGAGATCTAACCGTTAATGTTTGGGTTTATTTCAGAGTTTAATCTGTTTCACAGCAAATGTGTTCTGCTGAGATTAAAGTCGGGCTTCAAAACAAGACAGTTTTATTTAACTTTATTGTTATGTTTTAGTTACATTTTTAAATTTATTTAAATCTAAACTGTGCAAAGGT